>NW_021320126.1:194946-256885 GCF_001605985.2 Dendrobium catenatum | reverse complement strand
TGGTCAGGTGGATTTTGAGCCATTCTCATTCGCTGTTGCGATCTGGTCAGGCGAATGTTGAACTCCCTTTTCTAGTTGAGAGAGCCCGACAGAGTCCCTGGAAGGCATTCCTCACTACTCTTTTTCCTCTTTTGTCCCACCGTTGCGAATATGGTCAGGTGGACATTAGACTTTCGGGAGGGCTCATTATTCGCTATTCAACGCAACCTTCATTGATGCCTTGCAACTTGCAGGCTTAATTGATATAACCTTCAACGCCATCATTTGTTGCCACAATGTCTAAAGCTAATTCCTCCTGAAGTTTTGACCAAATGGAGGCCTCTATGGTGCACAAAGGGATTTGATAATTTTACCTTTCTGGGATTGATTACCAAGCTGAGAATGAAAAATCTGTATTTCTCATCTTGAGGGGGAGTGTCAAATACCGTCTCAGCCATCCTAGCCGCCTCTTGGCTCTTGATCCTATGGCCAAGATGGGGATTCATGGAAGGCTCACCTGGATCTGCCGATCTCCTTCCATATTTTGGTGGTTGAATTAGGAAGGATTATATTAGGATAATTATGCATTAATTTATAATTATTTGTGATGTAGAACTAAATGCTTTAAATGAATGAAATAAGAGTTTTGCACGATTCCATGATTAGAGCAATTATGATTATCGCTATTAGCAATTTAAAACGATCAAATAAAACGAGAAAGGAGTGCCTACGCTTAGGCCAAACCACGTGACAAATGCTAGAGTTATCAAGATAACATAGAATATCAATATAATGCGAATTAAGTAGATTTCAAACAAAATCCATACGCTAACAATGAGATTAGAAACATGGAGATCAAACTCTCGTCCTATGTTTACTAGGCTTGGCAGAAATAGATGAATAAGATCTTTATGAATCTATAAAACCACAAGAACAAGTTAGACAAGGAGAATACGAGAGAAGTAAGATTGATAAACATTTATCACGGTTGGGTTGAAATCCTCCACTGAACGATGCCAAGTTGTTCTTCTATGGCTTCGACAAGGGTGTTTAGAATGCACCCTACGTACTTTTCGACGGTGTTGTTGATGTTCAGATTGACGTCAAAGAAGGTAGAGTGAAAGATGCTAACAACCCCTTGTTCATCATAGGCAAGACCGTAATCATGATCTGAATCGGCCATGCATCTATCTTGTGGCATCGAAGTATTGACGGAAGTTTTCTTTTGCTGTCCAAGCAGATTTTCCTCAAGAATCGAGGTGGTGGAAGGTAGAGGAAGGTGGTCGGTCACAAGGAAGAAGCTTGGGAAAACTAGGCTCAGATTTTGGTGGAGTTGGGTTGAATTTAGGAGAGGATTTTGGTGGGAATGCTGTGAATAATTTCCAAATCAAAGGTTCTTGAGTTGGAAACTATTTGATTTAATTCCAAAAGTTGAGGTATAATTTTGGAACGGAATTAAAGGAGGTGGGCCTTTGAGAATTTCGGCCAAAGGAGATGAGGGGGAGCTTTAAATTCTTTCCAAAAGAACCACTTGGATTTTGGAAACAAATCCCAAAGGGGATCCTATGGGGCCGACGGCAATAGCGAGAGGGGGTGAGGTTTAATGAGGCAATTAAAGCTTACTTAAATTAATAAATTATATTTGGGAAGAAATATTTCATCCCAAATTAATTTAAAATTCAAAAGGCTATGATTTGGAAAGTTTCGAAAATTAGGATTTCTAATTTAGGCAAAAATTTCAAATTCAATTAAATTTGAATTTGTTATTTAATTGCATTACCTAAATTATGAAAGCTAAATTAGGAAAGGTTTAATGACAAGGGAGTTAGGAGGGAAACCAATGAGGGGCCGGCGGTGGGGTGGATGGGCCGTGGATGGTGTGGGGGTTTTAACCTAGCCGACGGGTGGGGATTGTTAGTATGGCCGGCGAAAAGTCGAGGGAGGGAGGAAGTGGTCGGTGGTGAAGCGACGAAGAGGAAAGGGAAAGATAAAATAAAGAACTACAAACCCGGCTGTCTCCAAGGTTGGTGGGTGATCCAAACTTCCCTCTCCAAGGGATCTCACTCCGCTCTCTCTCAAGCTCTCAAAAGAACTCAAAACATGTAGAAAATTTTTATCATTCAATCATTAACATGAAAAGAGAACAATGAGGCTATATATAGCCTCGTACAAAGACTCAAGAAAATAAAATGGATGGTGTGGGGGTTTTAACCTAGCCGACGGGTGGGGATTGTTAGTATGGCCGACGACAAGTCAAGGGAGGGAGGAAGTGGTTGGTGGTGAAGCGACGAAGAGGAAAGGGAAAGATAAAATAAATAACCACAAACCCGACCATCTCCAAGGTTGGTGGGTGATCCAAACTTCCCTCTCCAAGGGATCTCACTCCGCTCTCTCTCAAGCTCTCAAAAGAACTCAAAACATGTAGAAAATTTTTATCATTCAATCATTAACATGAAAAGAGAACAATGAGGCTATATATAGCCTCGTACAAAGACTCAAGAAAATAAAAGACGACAACGCCCATTGGGCTTACATACAACCTCCTTTAAGTAAGGGGTAAAAATGGAAACACTAATAAGCAAATACAACATGACATAATAATAATGAAAATAAATAATACAACTCATAAATACATCGACTCAACTGTGGCCGTAGATCGACGCCCACGTCTTTGATAGACTTTCCACGCTCTAATGTCCCCATCAATTTGTTTCTTTATTAAGATATCCTGTATAGATCTATAAATAAAGATAGTTTTGTATAATAAAATTAAGCTTTTTCCCTCACTATTTCTCTAAATTTAACAAAAATATTATGGAAGAAGCAAAGTAGCTTGCTTAATAATCATATTATTGAAATCTCAAAAGCTAAGAGAATGCTAAATTATAAGAAATTAAGTATTTTTATCTAGAATTTAAGAATTAAAAAGATGTTACAAATTATATATTTATAGAGGAATCAAATATTAGTAATTTTAGTAGTAATAGACCTAGTGAGGGGATTGTGACTTTGGTCGATCAAGTCATTAATAAGAGTACACGTTTTAGATATCTTGGATCTATTGTTCAGAGTGATGGAGAAAATTATTGAAATCTCAAAAGCTAAGAGAATGTTAAATTATAAGAAATTAAGTATTTTTTATCTAGAATTTAAGAATAAAAAAGATGTTAAAAATTATATATTTATAGAGGAATCAAATATTAGTAATTTTTATAGTAATAGACCTAGTGAGGGGATTTGACTTTGGTCGATCAAGTCATTAATAAGAGTACACGTTTTAGATATCTTGGATCTATTGTTCAGAGTGATGGAGAAATAGATAAGAATATTATCAGTAGAATTCAAGTTGGATGGTTGAAAAGGAGGAATGCATCAGGCTTGTTGTGTGATAGAAAAGTCCCCCTCAAACTTAAGGGAAAATTTTATAAGATGGTGAAGAGACCTGCAATGTTTAATGGTGCAAAATATTGGCCATTAAAAGAGAATCATAAAACTAAGTTAAGTGTTGCTGAGATGAGGATACTCAGGTGGATGAGTGGCTTTACCCTTAGAGATAGGATATGAAATGAGCATATACGTGAAAAGTTTGGAGTAGCTCCAGTGGAAGATAAGATTAGAGAGAGTCACCTTAGATGGTTTGGTCACAAAAAATGACGGCCTTCTGATGACCCGGTTAGGAAAGTAGAGGTATTATATTTTGACTTATGTTAAGAAAGGTAGAGGTAGACCTAAAAAGACTCGGTTAGAAAATATTAGAAATGATATTTCTTTATTAATTTAAACAAAAATTTGATTTTTAACAGAACACAATGGAGAAAAAAGATTAATATAGCCGACCCCACGTAGTGGGACAAAGGCTTGATGTTGTTGTTGATGTTGTATAGAGGAATCAAATATAAAAATAATGTCAGAGAATTAGTTCAATTTTATGCTAGAAGATACTCATCAACATCATCATTAGCCTTGTCCAACTACAATGAACTCTCATTTTCCTTTGTTTGTTCCTACTGAGTGCTGCTCAAGTCATAAAACATATTCTACTTCAAACCATTTTAATTCATGTTACCTTAGGTCTTCCCCTTTTTTCTCCTTTCTAGTCCACTTATACTAATTTAAGCTACATGTTTAATGGATTTATTTTCCATCATTCAATGTATAAGTTGAAACTACATAAATTTATTTTCAACTAAAAAATCTTCAATAGATGTCAATCTATAATATACCTACTTATTATGTTCATTATGTTCCTCCAAAATATTTTCTTTCTTAAAATTTTTATTCAAAAATATCTCAAAGTACGGGTTTCAACTTTCTTTAGTGACTTCAGATTTAACTAAAACAATATTATCTTCACTTCGAATACATACATTTTTTTTTTCTTCGAATACATACATATATATATGTATATGTATGTATATATATATTTCCTTAGTAATGAGCTCATAATATAAACCATTAAAAACTAATGTTTTTGCTTTGCTCAGTACACTCTTTCCAAGTTTTTTATTTTTTTAAAATTATTATAAGCATAAAAAATATTTAAAATTTTCCCCTCTTCTAAAGAATATTTCCTTTCTTAAATTCTTTTGTACCTTCTCAGTCCACTAGAAAATTCCTTTATCAATGTATGATTTATTTATAAATTCTCCTAAAGTTCTAGGATAATCTTCTTAATAGAATTAATCATCTTATCTTACATCAGGTTTTGCTCAACTAAAAAAATTGTCTCTTTTGGCAATTCATTTTGACAGATAAAAGTTTCTCGACTCTTAAATTCATCTTATCTTAAAGGCAATAATTTCATTGATTGTTTCCTTCATAATCTTAAGATAAAAAACCATAGCTACTACTTTATGTTGCATGATCAAGCTCTCTTTAGAAATCACATTTCAAAAAAAGATATAGAAAAAATAAATATATATTTTTATTAGTGGCTCAACTTTTGCAAGTAATTAAGCGGAGTTTTTGTTTCTTAAATTATGCATTCATTTTTGCAATATCATAATTTACTATGAAATCAAGTATAACTTCTTCCATTAGATATCTATCTCTTATTCCACAACCATCATAAATCCTATTATAACCCATTCTACTTAAACCTATATTTTCGTTCAAGTAACATCACTAAATACCATTTCTTCCATAGGAGTATGTTGTAGTAGGTATTTATCACATCCGAAAAGTGATTTTTAAACTATCTTCTAATAAAACTAAAGGATCATCCCCATATTTATAATGTCTCACCACTAACCACCTTATAGCAAACACCCTAATCAATAGCATATTCACCTCAACAAGTTTACCTACAATAATCCAAATTCCAATTCTACTCTTAAAATTTCTAAAATATAATAACTTATAATATCTTTGAATTTTCATATTTCCAATTTAATTCTTACAAAGAGATGAACTAAGGTGGAATTTTTTGTGCCAAGGCAATTAATGGAAGAGTATCGAAAGGAAGATATTTTTTTGATAGTAAGAAAGCATATGTTTGAACACCATTGAAATTGTAAACAGAGTAGTTCTATTTATATGTTATAGTAGTATTTAACATCATTAGGTGGTAGTTGAGGGTATTTCCCACATAAATCTCCTTTTGTTGGACAAAATAAAGATATAACTTAAGCTTACTTGCATTTATTATAATTTTTAGAAGTCTTTGATGTTCAAGCTAACTCTCATTACAGTTTTTTTTTGTTTAATCACCCATTTTTAACTCTAAAGATGCCTCATCTATATCAAATTCCAATGTAAAATAGATCAAACGTACTGAAACTTTCAAAACTAAGAATCACTCGAACTTCCAGCATCAGTGAAAAATAATTATCAAAATACCTTAAAATTGTCTACAATGTAACTAAATTTTGTACAACTACCCTTAAGCTTCAAATTTTTCTCTATTTTGTTAATATTTCATTCATTCAAGCATAGAAATTACCTATTAAATTATGTCATCTGGAGTAGCATCTATCAAAGTAAATCATCTTGAGCAAGTTTTTTAAGTGTCTTTACAATCCACAAAAAACAAAGCAATTAGTCATCATCCCAATTACAGTGCTCCAAAGAAACTTTTTTGTTACTAAACAACTATTTCCAATATTAATTGTATATCATGGAAATCTTTATTAACCTCAACAAATATTTAATACATCTTTTTTCTTGAAGCCCAACAAGTTTTCATTGTTTTGATCAATTGCAACTTCGACATCAAACAACCAAATCATGATTCTATCACTTCATACTTTTCTATTAATTGCCTAAACACAACAAATGTGTCCATTATAGATTTCATGGTATATAACCAAATAAATTATCCATTACCAAAGTGATTTCGCTGAAAAGTTAAAGTATAGAATAACCAGCTCAAGACCTTTATCCCGAGCACTAAGTGTAATCGAGAAAGATGAAGGCCCGCCATATAAATATAATACATTTTGACGCGCATGGCTCTAAATAAAATAAAATCAATAACTAATAGAAATAAGGAATTAATATTATTTAAACCACTGCATCACATGAAACAGGTATAAATTTGCACAGGCGAGTACCAGTTTTATGTGAATTTATTGTACTTTAAGAATTCAACTAGCATTGAAACCATTCTTTGGTTGTATTCTCATAGTAGATGTCAAAATCACAGCTAAACAAAAACGAAGTAAAAAACTGAATAGACTTGCCCCAAGGGAAGACAATAAAATGTAAATGCTATAAATAATATGAAAACTCACCAATTCTATATGCAGGGAAGAATCTATATTAGAGATACTACAGAAATGAGACACTCCCAGCAGCTGAGTTCCACCCCGCAATAATTTGATAGGTCTCAGAACCAGAGTGCCCAAGCCATAAAGCAAATGCTTTCCAAACCAGTTTTTTCTCATGTTAGGCAGCATTAATGGTTGTCTTGTAACCTGAAAGTGAAAAAAAAGGAATGATTAACAAATGTATTTACAGAAGAAATATACTTGAATTTAAGAACTTAGTGAACATGTTCTACAAAAACAAATCATGAGATATTGAAATCTGGAAAAGCTTGAAAGTTTCATATAAATCAACCTTTGCGTCAAATCTACTAAACTTTTTTTTACTGAAGAGCAATATATTTTTTTTTTTTTATCATAGACAATCTCATAAAATAGCATTGATATTTGCTGCATAATTCAGATTTCATGTCAACTCAAGAACTTAAAGATGCTTAACTTCTTCTATCCAACGACTCCATGAAAGCAAAATCAGAGAGCTGATTTGACAATATAAACAAAATCCAAAGCCAACATGTGGGACCTTTTGGACATCATAGAATAAAATATTCTATGGCGAACTAACTGAAATAACTCAGACATCACCAAGATACCGGTAAATATGATAAAAGGATAAAAATCTAAACCAGTTATGGTGAACAGCAAATTATAGATAAAGCAGCCATTGCAATCAAAATATGTTCTGCACTTCAAAATCATAATTATGTTTAAAAATTGCAAACGCGAGCTAATCCACCATAAAAATATCCATGGAAAAAAAGAACAAATGTTGATGCAAATATGTGAAACATAAACTTTTAAGATCAATTTTAGGGCCATCTGAACTTCAACTTAACAAACTTATAATATTTTGATGAGATAGATCCAACAACACCAAAAGCATCTTGATCCGAATTTAAATGAGCCTAAAACAAGTACTCAAAGAATAGTTAGAAACTTTATGACACTATTTGAGAGACCAAACTGTAACACCCACGATACCCCTTACCAGTAATGTAGTGTGTCACATAACTAAACATAACATTCTTTTTTTTCATTTAATAATTCTCATCAATTTCATGCTCATATAAAACATTCACTGACAATTACATTTGAATAACAACGGAAACATTTAATGATCCAACTATCATCACATAACTAATTACGGAACCGCTAAGAAAAATCAAAATAATATAACACAGAATAGTCTACATACATCTGCTGTAAACTTACATAAAATGCTACACTATAGAACATAAATTGAAATAAACTTGAACATATTTTGCTTCGACTTTTTTCTTTCTTTCCCTGTAACAATAACCAATATAAACACTGGTGAGCTATAAGGCTCAATAAGTTATACAATTTGTATAAAAATTAAATGTCAGATTATCATGAATATCATAATTGAATCAACTAAAAAAGATTTGCAAAATCACATAAAATCATCTTTAGGAGCATCATTTAATTTATTTAAAGTCAATACATAATATCATAATTAGTCTTATAAAGTTATGGCTATCATTTTCATAATGTTAACTTTCATAAAAATGTTCAATGGAGCCCAGGTAACCCTAGCATTATCATCATTGAACCTCTAACGGGTCTGTTGCGCGTTATAATGTACGCTTAGTTGCACAAGGCTTTAACCAAGAATTTGGTCTGGATTACTTTGACACCTTTGGTCTGGTACCAAAGTTTCCTACTATTCAAATTTTCTTCAAAGTTGTTGTCACGACAATGGAGCATCATACAACTAGACGTTTCAAATGCCTTACTCCATGGATCACCTCATGAGACCGTATATATGATGCAGCCGCCGGGCTTTAAAGATCCTAATCTACCAGACCTTGTATGGACTAAAACAAGCCCCATGCTTGTGGTTTGCTACCTTCACCAACTTTCTCTTAGACTTTGGCTTTCATGTTAGCTAGGCTGACCCTTCGCTCCTATGCTATCATAAAGGCAACACTCATATTTATATTCTCATCTACGTCGACGATATCTTGTTGACCGGTAATGACTTCCCTGCCATTCACTCATTACTACAAGCCTTACATTCGCGATTTCAAATTCGCAACCTCGACAATGTCTCCCAATTTCTTGATATACATGTTGTGCCTCTCGACACTGGTTATCACCTCTCGCAAGCACCATAAGCAGCCAACCTTTTGGAAATATTGGGTATGAAAGATTGTAAACCTGTCCTTACTCCTCTACCCACCAAGTTACCAGCTCTCACAAAAAATTCTGCAACCTATCAGAAGCCCGAACTGTACAGACAACTTGTTGGATCACTACAGTATCTAGCAATCACTAGACCAGATCTCTCCTTTGCAGTCAATCTATTATGCTAGCATATGCATAAGCCATATAATCTACATTTTCAACTTCTAAAGAGAGTTCTTCGTTATATTCAAGGTACAATCTATTCCGGTCTTCCTATTTTACCTTCCTCTCTTGAGCTTTATGCTTACTCAAACTCTAATTGGGCTGTTGATACTACAAATCGAAGATCCATCACTACTATTGTGCCTTGGCACCAATTTGGTCTCTTGGTGCATGAAAAAGCAAACCACCATTGCTCATTCATCTACTGAAGCCGAGTACAAAGCTTTAGTTTCGGCAGCCACATATGTCATTTGGTTAAGACGACTACTTCAGGATTTTGCATTTTTGTTTCCACACCTACCTCATTATTTTGCGACATCTCTGCTTTGGCACTAGCTAACAATCCTATGTTTCATGCCCATACGAAACACATTGTTGTAGATTTTCATTTTATCAGAGACTGCATCAAATTGAATCACATTATTGTTCATCATACGCCTCCGAAGATCAGCCGGCTGATATCTTCACAAAACCACTGTCTATTACCAAATTTCAATCTCTACAAACCAAGTTAACAATTCAGGACCACATTTTTAACTTGAAGGGAGGTGATAACGGACATATTCTATATGATAAGCAAAGTAGCCTCTTAGATCAGTCGGCTTGCATTTCCACCTCCTCTGTACCAGACTTAATCCCAGCCGCTGGAAGCCTGGAACTCTGCCAAACAGTCAATCACAGCCATTCACCTCTAACCAACTCTGATATCTTCTTCTACATAAGAGAACACTGTAGCTTGCAAAAGGAATCAATTAATATGGCTTTCTGTGCTAAACCTCTTGTATTGCAATACTGTTACTAACATATGATTAAGTTTGCAGGTTGCAGAATGACTGATCTCAATCAGAAGTATAATACTCCGCAAAACTTAAATCAATGAAAAAAATAAAACCAGATCAGAAAAGAACAAAACAATCAAATTTATTTATTTAAAGTAGAAGCAAACAAGCATCTATTTTTATCATACTATTAATTAACAAAGGAAAGACAATATTTGAAAAACAAGAATAATATTAAACAAACCTATCTCAAAAGTTCAGGATGTAAAAAAAAACTACCCTGCTCGATTCCGCGCCTAAAGAGAAACCAATGCAAAGCTGCACACTGCGCGACTAGGTTAAGAGACCAAACAGCGCGATCCCAATCCATCTAAAATGTTCAGGATGCAGTAACGAGATCCTGCTAATGATCTTTCTTCTGCCTTCCCCAGTTCAATTCAAATAACCGCTTTGGGATTTCAGGAAATAGAGAAAAAGATAATAGAAATGGACTTAACGATTCTAAAAAAGGAGGTATTCTTCCAATGAAAAAGAAGAAACCTTAAATAGATATAATATGGCAAAGAGCTAGGAGAGGACGGACCTTGGAGCAGGGTAGAGAGGCCATCAAGGAGGAAACCCTGGAGAGCATCGCGAGCTAAGATGGTGGTGGGAGAAAATAGGGTGTTTTAAGTCTCTCTGCCCACTTGCTTGAGCCTGTCGAGCAAGAGATGACCGGCCAAGGATATAGAAAATTGAAACATTTAAATTTATATGCACATTTTCCCAAAAAAAAAAAAATTTATATGCATAACAAAACTAATTTTATTTATGAGGATTTGCATACATGTCATTATATAATAACTATATTAGATATCTACTGTCTAAAATATTAATATTTCATTCCTACCACCCAAATACAATTTAAACCTCAAATATATCACTTTGTCTCTCCCCAAGCTCACACTATCTCCTTCCCGCTGAAATATTTCTTCCCGCACTCCTCTCCTCATTTGCTCTAATCCCTCTTCCCGCAAACTCCACTCCTCGCGTGCTCTTCTCGCAAACTCGTTCCAGCGAGATAATCACTAAGGGGCTGTTTGGCAGTTTTCTCACAACGAAATCCCTCTCCTGCATGCTCTTCTTGTGCTCTCAACAACCTACAACTTGCAATTTTTTGTCATTCTGTTGTTTAGAGGTTATTCGTTTTCTTTGTATGTTGAGAGCCTAGGGTCGAGGAAGAATATGAGGTATTTTGGACTTGCAAGTTGATTGTGAGAGGTTGACCGATATTGGCTTTTGGGGGAAACAGACTTGTTGCTTTGAGCGGGAGGTGTCATTTGAGAGTAGAGGAAAGAGGCTTTTAGTGCTTCATAGTTTAAAAGCTTCTTATTTTCAACAAATTAATTCTCATCATCATATCACATTCTAGTTTTGAATGAAACAAATAATTGTTTGCAAATAATAAATAAAAAGGTCATAAAAGCATATCAATGAGACAAAGCATGAAAGCTATATAAGTTTTTATAGTTTACAAGATAAGTCTCTATGGTTCACAAATATATAGTTTATACGATAAGGTTCACAAATTTATAGTTTACAAGATAAGTTTATGTGAGTTTAGAAGACAAGTCTATATGAATAACCCTTTTTTGGATATTCAGTTGAATTTTCAATTTTTTGAGACAATTTGTGGAGGAACTTGTTGTTCATATGCTATATTTGGATGCTAATTTCGCTTGGTAATTTCAAGGATAGTTTTGAAGAAATGGGTTCAAATTATTTCGCATATTTCCAAAGAAGGTAACAAAAGATTGTTCATTCACTAAAATGACATTAGTATGACATTTTTCTGAGCACTGACAAATCCATTTATATGACTTTACATAATTTGAAATGCTTTTTTATCTTTGTAAATGTAGGCTTATGGTGACAAAGCCAGAAATGATTTATGCGGGGAATAAAAATAGCATATTTTTGTTGAATTTAAATTTGGAGGATTCGGGTTAGCATCAAGGACCAATCTAGAAAGAGGTATGATGGATGAGATTTTTGTGTCTGGACACCGAACGTGTCCAGAGACCAATAAAAAAGCGCCACATTACTAGGCGCTCGGTACCGCGCTCGATACAGACAGCAGTACCGCTCGGTACACTATCCGGACAGAATAATTTTTCAGTATGCTGGTGAAAAATAAAGGATTATCAAATTTGAGAAAGGACATATCAATATTTTCACATTTAGAGAAGAAATTGGTAGAATATATCCATGGGTTTAGGGGCGTCAATATAATATGTATTATCACATATATAGATCATCACCCAAGGAATACAAAGTTATCAATTTTGATGTTGACGTGAGTGAGTTGGTTAACTATCGAATGAAAATTTATTTGCCAAGATAGTTATCTCACTACAAGAAGTAGATGACGATGAATCAAATTCATACCTTATGAGGGTTCTGAGTACTAATCAGATAGTAGAATATTTTATTACACATAATGATGGTATTTCAAGTGTTCATACTGCAAGTGTTATAGATGTCTCTCTTAATACATTTTTTAATGATGCAACAAGTTTCAAGAATGCTCTCCAATCAGTTACCATTAAGAAAAACTTTAGGATTAGGATAAAAACCAATGATAATAAACGTGTTATTGTGACATGTTCTTATCAAGATTGGCAATGGACAATTTGAGCATCCCTATGTGAAGACACTCAATCTTTTTAAGTTAGGAGAGTAGATGGAGTAAACACATGCCCTAGGGTCAATCGTGTTAGGAATAGACTCACAACATATACATGGGTTGCTAATGATATTTAGGAGATGATCAAGAGGTATCCATACATTATACCAAAAGAAATTAATAGCAATTTATAAAAAGAGTATGCTTTATCATTATCTTATATGAAGCTTTGGAGAACAAGCAAGCCCATGATACCATATTTGCCTAAGTTGATGATAACTATAAATGGGTACCAACATTAAGAATGAAACTACTTGATAAAATTTTGGGCATACATATCACATATACATATGACAATATTGACAATTCATTTTAGAGATGTTATATCAGTTTCAAGGTGTGTGCAGATGGATTCCTTGCTGGTTGTAGACCTCTTACAAATTTGTATGCATGACATCTTAAATCTAAGCACTTAGATGTACTTTTATATGCTACTCACTTGATGTTAATAATTGATTATTCACATTAGCCTATGTTGTTGTTGAGATTCAATCAAAGCAAACATGGTCACAATTTTTTTCATAACTGGGATTGATACAAACATAAAATGTTTTGCTTTCATATCAGACATGTAAAAGGGTTTGGGAGAGGCTATTAGAGATGTAGATTTTGAAGCTAAGCTTAGAGTTTGTATTCATCATTTGTGGAAGAATCTAAAAAAAAAAATCATTGCAAAAATGGGCAAAAAGTCCAAGGACTGGTTTGGGTAGGCTCTAATTCCTACACTAGAATAAAATATGATGAGAAGCTTGCTAAACTAAGTAATTTGAGCCCTACTATTTACTCGTACCTACTTTTGGTGCAGTACAAGTGGTCAAGAAGTCGATCTATGTTAGTGATATATCATGCTGCCAATACTAATAATTTTGTAGAATCATTCAATTCATGGATTGTTATGTTAGAAATAAACCTATGATTGACCTAATTGATATGATTTGAGGTAAGCTTATGGATCAAAGGGTTGTACGAAAGATGACTAACATGACATAGCAGCGTAAATTAACCTGAAATGTGGAAGAATGTATAAGAGATCACAACAATAAAAGATCTAGTAGTTCATCAATTTGTCATTTTTAAGGCTGAGGTGGAGGGCCTCCATTCAAGACATGTCGTTGATATTGAAAGAAGAGACTTGACATATAGTGTGTGTCAATTAAGTGGACTACCTTGCATTCATGACGTAGCTTTCATTGGTATGAAGGAGCACCCATTGTGGCATACATACGTTGATGATTACTACTACGCAGCTAGGTAACATTTAGCCTCTTACATATCCACTATTGTTTGTATATTACATGTACTAACATGAGAATTACAAGTGGTTTATGTATATTTGTATAAAATTGCATACGATGGAGAAATTGCCACATTACCTAGGAAGAAGCAGCGGTTAGTAGTAGATGGTTTGCATAATACATCCAGACTAAGATGTAGGCTAGAAAAAGAAGATTGTTAAACTTTTTGGAGAATGGCAAGAAAGTACATGAATATGGTAGGTGTGGTCTATGGGGGCATCATAGGAGTACTTGTAAGAACCTATTACAAAATAAGAAAAATGAAAACATATTACTAAAACAAGTAGTACAACCAAGATGACCAAAGTAGTTGAGTAGACTAAGTGCAAATGGCATTGAGGCGCATGGATTCTTGTATTCATATGTGGATGGTTTATAACTTCATATAATATCTTATGTTTTTTTTAATTAGAAAGGTCATTTTATATATAAAAAGGCCAATTTTTAGCTATGTAGTTCTTTTTTTGTATGAAAAAGGCCAAATTTTGTTATTTCATTTTATTTTATCAATTATTATGTCAAGAAAGGCTCTTTTTAAAGTTAGCTTAAAACTTATAATTCATTTGAAGAAAGGTCAAAATATGAATAAATTTGAACATGAATCTTAAATATGACACATCAACATTCAAACTAATTCCACACAACAAATTACTATATAAAATAAATATGAATGGTGGCATCAATAAGAACAACCGCAACAAAGTCTTTCATCATGAAGATGATAAAGTCAAGCTTCTTAGAAATCCTTGCCTCGAAACCTTTTAATTCATAATGTGTGGAATAAGATGATGTTTCTACTTCATCTACCCATTTAAAATAACTACAATCGTCATCTATTTGATTATAAATGCACCTAAAAAATTACCTTTCACTATTAGGTTCTCGATAGCAAGTATACAACACAAATTTTTAGTTACAGTGGCAATAAACTTGAGAAAGTTGGCACCTGGCTTTTGTAAAAGAATAATTTATTGAACTTATTCAAAATGACAAAAAATCTCAGTTGCTATAAATTGAACAATCAAAAGTTAGGTCCTCGCTTGGTTGTAGTTTAATTAATAAGCAATAAATATTTCATATAAATTACTCTTAGTTATGAGGATACAACACAAACTGCAACTAAGCATATTAATTCTAAAATCAAAATGGCCATTGTGATAATAAACGAGTTATTTTAGTATGCACTAAAATGAGTTGTTAGCTGTCACAATGCAATCGTGCTACACATTCATGAATTTCAGAAGTAATTAATTTAGGTGAGGGGTCAGGGTGGGGACTCAGGATAAGGAGAAAAGATAAACAAGAAGTAAAGGAAAGGCACATAACCAAAAATAAATCATAGAAATCAAAGTTGAGGCATCTACTCCTTGTTTACAAAAACACCGGAGTGCAAAATCATGGGAATGATATAGCTCACGAAGAGGGGATCTTAGCGGGAGTTCTCCAACTATGGTTTTTATTGCAGAGGGCATAAAATACAAGCAAATGAGGGCCACTTGCGAGAGAGAGTAAGAGCAAGAAAGGGATTTCAGCATGTGGTAGGAAGAGCACACTAGGAAAGGAGTTCACAGGAAGAGCATGTGAGGAGTTTGTGGGACGATTATGCGAGGAGGAGAGGAGTTCGCAGGAAGAGAGATTTTAGTGGGAAGGAGACAGAGTGGGCTTTCTTAGAGACATAGTGATATATTTGAGGTTGGAATTGTATTTGGATGGTAGGAATTAACTATTATGTTTTAGATGTTAGATATGCAATATAGTTGTTATATAGTGGTATGTTTGTAAATCCCCCTTTTATTTATATGTCTAACTCTCAAAATTTTATTGTTTTATTAAATTTATCACCTTGTAAATATAGCTACTATTTAATACTTCATTTGGGGAATTTTTTTTATTTCTTTCAAAGTAGTTTTTCAACAAAAAAAAAAATTGAATTTGAAATGTTTGCACTATAAAACTTATTTACAAAACAGTAAGAAAGTTCTCTCAAATGAAGCCTAATTCTTAAAATCCTTGATGATGAATCTCTTGTGTTGAATACATGTTGTGTTCTCATTGGCGATTATATCATTGATGAGTGAAGTTTAATCCACATGATGAATGTCTGCATTTAAATGTCAACCCTTGATGACAAACGATAGATTGTTAAGGTCAATCCTTGTTGATGAAGAAGGGCTATAAAAGACACAATGGTATCTCACTGTCAATGAGACCAATGACATGTGAAAAATGACCCTTAATGATGAAGAAGATGTGAGGAAATCATGACATTACTGGGAACAACAAGAACTTACCGCGGTTGGGCATCGATGGAACCAACTACATGTGAATGAGAAACTAATTGATGAAAGTTAACTAAGAGGGTGAGTTTGATGATATTTTTTATGTTATTTAAGATTTTATTTGAGTTAAATTTTGTTTGTTAAATATGTAAATAAAATATATTAAGTATTATGTATATAAATGCCCTTTTATTAAATACGAATATAATGATATTTGTGCCCACTAATAGCAAATGCAAGGTAATAGCCATAACCTTAAAGATACATATGTCAAACCCTTCAATAAATATTAATTATTTTTCTCACAATTCAAAAAAATAAAAGGCTAAACAAGATTTAATTCCATTTGACCAAAATATCCCATTTACTCTCTCTAAGAAGAGATGTCATACCCTATACACTCAGCTTTCATCATTTGTTGTCATCATCATCAAATCATTTTCATTTAAGAGGAAGCTGCTAGTGAAGTTAGAGATCTCTTCATTTATCAACAACATAACCATATGTGGGTACAATTTTTTTCAAGTTTTCATCATGTAATATAGACTATGTCATTTTGATGGAAATGTAACACAGAGCTACATAAAGCATCAAAAGTATATTTTAATGCTTATTAAAATATTTGTTGGAATTATGTTTGAACTTTGATCGAACTTGGTTTGAAGCATCAAAGACTGTTGTCTGGTCTTTACTCGTACCAAATTCTATTATGGTTCAATGAACAAATTACAATCATTTCTTAAATAAGCATATGTTTTAACTCGTACTAAATATGGTATGATCACACCTTCAAATATAATTTGGCTATAATATATTCAACCATGGTTTGATTGTGTTTAATCATTGTTCAAACTTATTTAAACATGTTTCAATTAATCTCAATAGCCATTGACTGGTCAAACTAGTCAACTCAAAGCCAAAATCCTTCTTGTTGGCTAACACACCTAGCCCAAGTCATTTCTTTAATCTAGCTTATCTAGCCCACTTTGCTGGACTCTAGAACATTCCTAAATGATTCCTAAACCTAGCCTAACTCCTGGATTAACCCTAACCAAGCCTAAATCACCCCATGCACAAGAAAGGAAAAAAATGACCTTTACAAATCATTATCCTTTCTCTATTTGATTCATCTACCTTCTAACTATCCTAGAGACCTGACATTCATCCTAGAAACCTTCCAAATCGATCTTAGCCATCCAAACTACTTAAGGCATTTGAATTGGGCCAAATGAGCTAAAATGGCTTATACCAAGCTATACGATGCTCTCACCACAAACAAGCCTCCAAACCCTAGTTCTGATTTCATTTTGTTTCTTCAGACGTTCCTTCAGTTATCCTAAGTTTCTCTTTAGTGATTGCAAGCTATCAGCGGTGAGATTCTGGCCACACTGAACCCTTACTCCGTCTAAACCTTTTAGCAGTCAATTCAGATTGTTCTAGCTCTTAACCGCTTCAGGAGATATGTTCTAGAGATCAAAACAAGAAAAATAAGACTTCAAGCATTCAAAATAATCAATCCAATCAAGGTATATCCTTAACCCTAATTAAATCTATGTAGGCTTAAATAGCTTCGCAAAAAGTGCTTTTGAATTTGTGAAAACACCTCACCATCGTTCATTTAACCTTCCTTAGGTTATGTGTAAATTTTCATGGATTTTGAATGAACCATTTTCAAGTTTGTTTGTTTCTTCATCTTAAGGTTTTACGTTAATGTAGGTTTAAGCTGTACAAAATTTGAGCCTAATTTGAGCTGTACATAATGTAGGTTTAAGATGTATCTCATTTTTGGGGAACATGGTAAATAGTACAGGTATCTTTATAGATCTCCAAAGAGTTTAGGCTATTGTTGATTAGCCAAGGCCTCTTATAATATCTGAGATATGTAGCTTTCTAGGTATGTCTAACTATTACAGGAAGTGTGTGAAAAGTTTTTCTAGATTTTTGCAATATTGACTTATATGTTAGTGACTTTCATTTGAATAAAGGGCCGTGAGGAAAGCTTTCAGAAGTTAAAGAATTATTTAACATTTGTTTTAGTTCTGACTATCCCATCAATACAAAAAAAAAATCTAGGTATTAAAAAATGCTTCACTAAAAGGATTAGGATATGTCCTAAGATTATATAAAAATGTTATAATATATGCTTCTAAGCAGTTGAAGCAGTATGAGAGGAATTATCAGACACATGATTGAGAGCTTATTATTGTTGTATTTGCATTGAAGATCTGTAGGCACTACTTTTGCTAAGTCAAATGTAAGATTTTTAATAATAACCAGAGCATGAAGTACATATTTACTCAGAATGATTTGAATTTGAGACAAAGGAGACAGTTTGATCTAATTAAGGATTATGATCTGATTATTCAGTATCAACTTGGTGAAGTAAATGTATTGACAGATGCCTTGAACATGAAGTCATTTGGGATGTCAAAATATTCTTCTTACTTTTAACAAACATCTAATTTTGGATTTGGAAATATTATAGTTGGAGGTGATTGCTTCTATTGATCAAGAACTAGGTACTTTGTCCTAAATAATTATCCAATTATCTTTATAAGAAAGAATTCACAAAGCATAGAAGTTAGATTCAGAATATATGAAGATGATTTATTAAATCAGGTCTGATAAAAAACTTGAACTACGATTATTTGATTATCGTATCATTTTTTATAAAAATATATTGTACGTTCCTAATTTTAAAATTTTGAGATATGTAATTTTGCACGAGTCACACTATTCAGATTATACTATTCATCTATGGAGTCGTAAAATATATAGTGATCTGTAAGAAATATTATGGTGCCTAGGATTAAAGAAGGATATAACAGATTTTTTTGCTAAGTGTGAGTTCTGTTAGTTAGCAAAAAAGGAGCATTAGTGATTAGGAGGTATTCTATACTTGTTATATATTATAAAGTGGAAATGTGAAAAGTGATTATGTATTTTTGCTATGAGCTTTCCTTGATTGAAGCAATCATATGTTGATATCTAGGTTATGGTAGGTTATTTGACAAAGTTTGCATATTTTATTTTAATTTAACAATCTAATTCAGTTGATAGATTAACACAAGTGTATGTACAAAAGATCATCTGATTGCATGGAATACAAAAGGTGATAATTTATGATCGAGATTGTAGGGTTATCTCTAGGTTGTAAAGATGTATTGAATAAGATTTGGGCATCAAACTGCACTTTAGTATGAATTTTCATCCACGTACTGGTGGATTATCAAAGAAAATTATTCAGGTGTTGGAAGCTCATCTATTCTAAACTTTGGTGGAAGCTAGGAGCATCTCATTCCTCAATTGAATATGCTTACTTTAATAATTTTCAATCAAGTATAAGTATGACCCCTATGAAGCTTTATATGGTAGGAGATGTAGAACCTCATCATCATGGATAAAGGTGGGAGTGTGGAGTCTATTTTGGCCAGCTTTGGTTGATGATGCTAGTGAAAAGTTTCGTCTGATCAGAGATAGATTAAAAGTGGTGCATGATAGAAAAAAATAGTATTACGATGTAAAACATCAAGCTGTGAAATTATAAGTTAGAGATTTTGTATATGTGAAGATCAAGCCAAAGAAGGCATAAACAGCTTTACAAAAGAAGAAAAGTTGAGTCTAAGATATATCATATCATTTGAGGTAATTGAAAGGATTGGAAAGTCTGATTACATATTACAATTGTGAGAGCACATGTCTGATATTCATAGTGTATTCAATAAATCATCTCTAAGGAAATGAATATCTGATTCAAAGAATATAGTATCTATTGAAAAGGCTAAAGTATGCCTGAATTTGAGCTATAAAACATATCCAAAATTCTTTTTTGGAATATGATATCAAAAGGCTGAAGAATAAATAGATCTCGATGGTAAAACTGTAGTGGAAGCACATAATAAAAAGAGAAGCCATATGGGATAAAGAATATGAAATTGAGTCAATTATATCCCAATTTGCTCTATTGATATAAGATTTGTAATATCAATAATGATATTTTTCTAAGGAGCGCAGGATTGTAACGCTTACCGAATCTATACATAACTGCACCTATTCCAACATAGTATGGTAAGAGTAATGAAGTGAAACTTCTTAATTTATGTTTCTTTGCATTTGTTTGTAAGTGTCTTGTATGCATGCGTGTATTTAAATCTATTTTGAAGTGGCTTGTATGTAAAATTTAGAATCTCTTCCCCTTGGAGTGCTGCAATGCAAGGTTGTCAATATTGTGTTGAGCTTCTAGTAGATTTTTGGAAATGAATTAACACTACGATGCTGTTGGGTCGAGTACTGTAGTACTCCATGGTTGAGTACTGTAGCGTCACAGGGTCAAGTACTATAGCGTTGAAGGGTCAAGCATTGTGGTGCTAGATAAAATTTTTATAAAAAATACCCAAATCCATTTCATATTCTTTTTATCAAAAATTTATAACCCCTTCAACTATTCATAGAAAGAAAGGGAGAGATTCTAGTGAGAAAAAGTTAGATTTTGTCACTTCCTATTCATTTTTTTTGTTGTTGGCCTAGTTTAGCAAGATGTTCGGATCGAGGTAGGTTACATTCTATCAACTTAATTTTCAAAAATATATAAAATTTTGAATTTTTCTGATTTAATTTATAAATTCATATTACAAAAATGAGGATAATTTTATACCAAAAAAAATTTCACAATGTAACTTTTATATGTCATACAGCTAGATATTTCAAGTATTTAGGATTTTTTCTAAAAAATTTACACGTGGTACTTTTAAAAATGCATTATTTTAACTAACTAAAAAGTAATTTTAACCCCAAAAAATAATGTTGTAGTATAATTAAAGGTTAAAATAATATTTTGAACAACTCTTCGTAATTTGGTGATATTCTAAAACTGTGAAATTATGCTCAGTATTTGAATATGTTGTCTACCGATAAAGCATTATGTGACATTTTAAAATTGATTTTTTTTACATTTCTTTTACTACAGTGCAATGGGTTATATGCTTATATACTTTAAGTGTGTGATTCTAAGGAAATCTGATGTGTGGTAGAAGTTCTATTCTGGTGCAAAATGTACATGAAATCATAAGAGCTTGATTTTGTGAATATCTAATATAAGCTAAGAAATGAGAATTATAAGGGCATGTGTTTTCTAATATGATGTAGCACAATGAGTCATAAGGGTCTATTTCTGATGGAAGGTATAAGGACATGAGAGAAATCTATTATTTTTTATTCTGATATATGCAATCCTTATTTATTTACTTTCACTCCATATATTAGAAAAAATTTTAATTTTTTCCTAGAAGTAAAATCAACTCGCATTAATGAATTTTAGCACATACACTATTATCTTACTATTTAAATGTTAATAGTTATTCTCTGGAACTAGTCTCAAGAACCGTTATAATTTTTAGATGACCAAGATAAATTTTGAGAATTGTAACTCCATTAGCTCATTTTGCTGACCTCATTCATGGTGTTAGCTAATCCACACACACTAGAAAATGATAATTGTCATTAGTCATCGTCTAATCTGACACCCACACGCCCATTTTCGTATTTTCATAATTACATTTATTTTTCATAGTTTTGTTTTGAGACTTTTGCATTTATATTTATTATTTCTCATAAAAATTTGACTTTATATACCTCATATTACTTGTAATTGGAGCAATATTCTTGTTGTTTATTTTCTTTGAGTAATATGTTTAATTTCTATTTTGGACAAAGTTATATCTCCTAGTTTGAACCAAGTTCAAACCTATGTTTGCAGATCTCTTGCGTAGCTAAACTCATTATACTTCAACTATGCCTTCACAATGAGTTCCATTACAAAACCTCATATCTCTCTCACTTTCAGTATATCTCGTTGTTGTCTTCCCCAATAAGATCCATCCTGATATGCCCCCACACAACCTGCTGATCCCATCAATATCTTCCCACAAGTGAATTTCATCACAATCTACTATTGATCCTATTAATGCCTACCCTCCCAATGAGTTTCATCATGATCTAACCATGTACACTTCGTTAATCTCATTGATGCCTTCCCCCAATGAGATTCATTATGATCTACACCCACACATATCACTGATCATATTGATGTCTTCCCCAATGAGCTCTTGAGCTTCTTTTCTCCTTTACATATCGTTGGCCTCGTCGATTCCTTCCCCTTCCCCTTCCCCCTCCCCCAATTAGCGGGCTCTATTAAGAAATGTTCAAACATGTCTTCTAATTTTGGTTCGAATTTCATTTGAACTATTTTTTAATGAACTTTAATAAGTAGTTTGTAATTATATTATTATATTTTGGTCCGAAATAAATTTTTAAATATATTTTTTGCAAAAATAACTAATTGGCATTTTCGCCCTATGAGAATATAAGGTCAAAATTTTCATTTTTTTAAAAATTTTCAAGTAATTAAATTATAAATACACATATGCCCTTTAAAATCAAAACCTAAAATTAAGCTCCAATCAATCGATGTGAAAGCGGGCCGCATAAATTTTTATATAGGGGCAAAGTAAACGTGACCCTCAAATCAAGCCGCGGCACGTGATACGTCGTCGAGGCCCGCTCCGCCACCACGTGAGCCACCGCACTTCCCGCGCCGTCGCTTTGCCGTCTCCGCGGGTAAAGTTAACCCTAAAATCGAAGCAAAATAATCCGCACCGATTAAAACGCACCCCAATTTCACCCTGATAGATTCGTGGACCCACGAACAGGGTGTTCCACCGTACCTTTTTTTTTTTCATTTACAGATAGTGACCGTGCAGGTATATTTGTAAATTAATTGTAATAATACCAGAAGACTTCAATTACAGGTAGAGCTAGCAAGACTTCTTTGGTCCTTAGGATTGAAGGAAATAATTTATTTATTTTCTGTTAAAAAAATGGTTATGAAATTATTATGAAAAAAATAATAATTTTGTTAAAATGATTGTAAAAAAATAGTTTTTTATTTTTAAAATAGTGAGAAAGCAGCAAGAAAATAAAAATAAAATAAAATTATGATTATTGTCTAAAATGTAAAATAATCAAAATGAAATTTTGATTGTTGTTTTAAAAAGTAAAGAAGCCAGAAAGCTATTAGGATCAAATCCTTATTTGAAAAATGTTCAATATTTAAAATAACATGTATTTTTTGGAGTATAAATAAGGGTCTATTGCAATATTTTGTAAGAGTAATTATAAAGCTGTTGCGAGAAAATTAAAAATTTTTAATTTATTGTAGGAAAATAATTTTCTGACACATAATTTTTAAAAAAAATAATGAAAAAATAGCAGTCAAATAAAACTATGATGGAGTAGAAAAGCAAAACAATAAAAAGTTATCCCAAATAAAGATATAAGTTAGATTTCATTTGGAGCAGCTTCTTGCTTTCTAAATTAAATTTTTAATATAAAAATTTATAGTTCATAAAATTTTTTCACTAAAGGATTATTTTAAAAAGTAATAAAAATTTCATCTTAAATGAAACCCTAATTTGAAGTGTATGATCCGTTTTTTTTTTTTTTATTTAGGGGGACTATTATTATTTTAAAAAAGTGGCCAACTGCCAGCTGATTTATGCTTCATTTGGGATGATTTTTTTATTACTTCTTAAAACAATGCTCTTTAAGTACAAAATTTTTAATTTTTTCTATTAGAAAGTTATTTAAAAAAAAAAATTATAAAATACCCCTGGCATGTGCAAATGATAGACTAAATTCTGATCGGAGCACACACTGTAAAATTCGTGCAAAGGGTACCATGCTCCTTACACTAAAAAAAAATATTGAGAAAATGATATAACATTATTTCGGTTAAATAAATATAAATATAAATGATAAATTTATTCTGTTAATAGTTAATACAGCCAAGTAGTGATGAGTATAATGAAACTTTTATCTTCAGTAGTGAGCTATGTTTCTGAAAGAGAAAGAGAAATTTTTTATGTGTTTTATCATGAGGTGAAAGATTAGGTTGTTAGCTATGGACACTTTTGAAATATTGTCGCAATAAAGGGAGTGGGTTGGCTAATTCATATTTAAAAAATTTTAGGAGATAAATATGAGTTGGTCATTGTGGGTCGGGGTAGCCCAATGGTTAACACATCTATACTATCTCATTCAATCTGTCAAGAAGAAATGCGTTGAAGGCAGGGGAGGAACCAACCTTAATTTTCAGAGGGGGAGAGGACAAACTTATAAGTAACTGGCGTTGTCTGGAATTTAGCTTTTAGGGTTTTCAATACAAGAAAATATGTCAATAGCGATCCATGTTTGTTAATTGCCTCCTAACATAAAGGGGTCTGCCCCTGGTTGAAGATCTATGATGAGAAGGATGCAAATTGTAGGAAACTTTGTAACTGGACTAAAGATTTCATTATAATCTCCATGGAGTCCTTCAGCACTAGGAGATTGAGGAGAGCATTGTGGTGAATTATGGTGGCATCCAAGTTTTGATTTATTGGAGACCGTATTAATTTCCGAGTTCTTCGACTTTGAAAGGTATGATACTCTTTGATTATGAGTGCTCTACGGCCTTAGTGTAACAATGGGTTTTTGTGTGATTGTAGAAATCAACATTCCATGATAAAAATTTTCGAAAACTTGTGAGAAAATAATAATCAAATAAAATTATGATGGATACCTGAAAAGCAAAACAATCGGTCCCAAAAAGGATTAATTATTCTATATGAACGTCGTCCGGAAACCAATCAGAATGCGCCACATCACCCCTTCGTTGGGTATCGTGGCTCGGTACCGCTGATGTAAATGCACCTGATTAATCTCTACGTCCGGCCTCTCTGCACATAATAATTTCTCAAAAAAAAAAAACTATAAATATGAGAGATAATCTGACAATCACTTAGGAGGTCCAGACTGCTCGATCGAGTGTCAGGCCAAGAGCGAACATTCCTCGGTTGTTTAAAAAATATTAAACTATAACAATTCAAGCATTTAATAATATAAGCACGCGTGATTAGCACCAACTTTACACCACCATTTCTTGAACCCCTTAAGCTCTATAAGAAGATTGGATCAGCCATAGAACAAAGAACTAGCAGAAATTAAGAGGGAGACAATATGGAGCTCTACAGAGTGCAGCAATGGCGGCCAAAGCTAGTCCTACAGCTACTGCTACTCCTGCTACAAGTATGGGGTTCCACATGTGCGAACTTGTTCGACTTGAGCGCACGTGTGGCCCCTCTGAATGGCCTGATGCTCCATTACTACAAGTACAACACAAGCTGCACCCATGCAGAGGAGTTTGTTCAGCTTATGGTGAACAGTGCATGGAAGGCTGATCGCTCAGTCACCGCCGCCCTCCTCCGCCTCCTTTACTCCGACTGCCTTGTTACGGTAATAATTAATAATTAAAAATTTAAGACATTTGGGAATTTTTATAAGATTTTTTTACAAAATATAATAAGATGGTTTGTAAAATCTTTCGATCTTTGATGTTATATATATATATATATACCACTCTTAAAATTTTAATATCAAATTTTATTCCATGCATTCATACTTGTTTTATGAGTGATAAATATGTAATATTAACGTTTTAAGTGTTAGATATATAAATAGCATAAAATAAAATAGTATATCTATAAATAGCATGACCTAAACTCTAAGATTTGTTGAATAATCATGACATAATCCACCGACCTCACACCTAATAGTATAAGAGTTTGATATTATTACTTTATGTATTTTTTTAAAAACAAAATTATATCAAGACATTCAAATATATAAAAAATAAAAAACTTTTAACAGAAATAAAAATATACAACGACAATAAAATGATGCTAATATTATTATTATTTAAATATCCTCTAATTTGAACATTTATGTTCTAATTTTAATAATTTAGTCCTATTTTAATCCACTTCTATGTTTGATACTGTACTTGATGCATAATTAGGGGTGCGATGCATCGATCCTTTTGGATGGGGATAATACAGAGAAGTATGCTATTCAGAACCAGGGGCTAAGGACCAACGGCTTATATCTCATTGATGATATTAAGAAGGTGCTGGAGGCAAGGTGCCCAGGAGTTGTGTCCTGCGCTGACATCTTGAACTTGGCAGCCAAGGAAGCTGTTGCTCTGGTCAGTATAAATTTCTAAACTTCTCAAAATTTATGATTGTGTAAAGAGTAATTATTGTGTCCGGACACCAAACGCGTCCAGAGACCAATAACAACTCGCCACATCACCTGGAGCTCGGTACCGAGCACTCGGTATTGCTCGGTGCCGAGTGCTCTGTGAGATGAGCATGAAAATGAATGCAAACAGTCAAATACTGGATATTTGTTGAATCAAATCCAGCTTTTGAATGATTCCCAGTATAATGTAGCGACTATAATTAAAGAAGACCAAAGTCATGTCCAGACCCCAAAGTGGAGAAATTATTATGTACAGAAACCGGATGTAGAATGCAGTCCGGATACCAATCAGAATGTGCCACATCAGCGGTACCGAGCAATACTGAGCCGCGATAATGAGAGCGAGGTGAGGTGGCGCATTCTGATTGATCTCCAAACGGCGTTCGACCTCCGCAAAGTGAGGCCTTCAATTAGCATAACATCATAGTGTAGGTTAGGTGATCGATCAATTAGCAAGAAACATGATGTAGATGATCTAACAATTAAAGTTAATTAACATTGAACAAAAATTATTTTGAGGGTCGCACCACTAATAATATCCCCTTAATCATCAACGCAATCAACCCGCATAGAAACTCCCAAAAATAAAAAAAAAATAAAAAGCAGGTCAGCAACTTTTGACTTGTGCATGTACAATGTGTATTTCGAAAGTATACAAAAAGAAGTTGATTGCACATGTGAATGCTGCTCACCCAAAAATTTCTCCCATATCGAAGGATCTCAGCGCATGATGAGTTGACTCGGGCCTATGAAGATCTGCATTGATTATAAATGGTGAGTTCCAAGATTCCTATCAAACTCAATACATGGCCAACTAGCTAAGAATTCAGATCCATCATAAAGCTACATAATTTATACGATTCTAAGAAGATTCTTCAGAGCAGCTTACATTTCTCCTTTAACTCTTGGTGACTGAGCTCAGCCAATGATTTATAGATGTTGGTGATACATAACTGAAATCAAATATTTAGGTCAAGGCACCGATGTATAGCTGAAATCAAATGTTTAGGTGAAGGTGCCATTCAGTTCGAAGTTTGGATTGGTCAAACACCCATAGTAAGGTCCCCAGCATACTAGGAGTGTGAGACTACAACAACAACAACAACATCAAGCCTTTATCCCACTACATGGGGTCGACTACATGAATCCTTTGTCTCTATTGTGTCCTATTAAAAGTCAAATTCTCGTTTAAATCTAATAAAGAAATATCATTTCTAATATTTTCTAACCAGGTCTTTTTAGATATGCCTCTACCTTTCATAACATAAGTTGAATCTAATACCTCTACTTTCCTAACTTGAAGTGTCAGACTAATCAGTCAAAAATTTAAACTATTTTTTATTGTTATTATTGCTATTGTAGCCTAGTTTGTCCTATCGGTTGAGAATTTAGGCTTTCAATCAAAAGATCTTGAGTTTGAAGCTTGTAAATATGGTGTTGCGAATTTGTGATTTAGAATTCCCAAAAAAAATAATTAATGAGCTAAATCTATGCTATCCCGCAGGCAGGTGCACCAAAATACCCGGTTTACACAGGGAGAAGAGATGGCTTACAGTCCACAGCACAATCAGTTGATCTACCACCGCCAGATGTGACCTGGAAACAAGCACTAGCATACTTCGAATCCAAGGGTCTTGATGTTCTCGACCTTGGAACTCTTCTAGGTAATTAAGGCTTCGTTTGGAATGGCTTTCTAGTTGCTTTCTAAAACAACTTTTTAGTACAAAATTAAAAAAAAAAAATTTACTAGAAAGTTGCTTTTAGAAGCAACTAGAAAGCCATCCCAAACGAAGCCTAAGCTCCAAAAAGAGAGTCCCCTACCGATGAAGAAAATCAATATGTTGAAACTGGATTACTGGATTTACAGAACTTACCAGAAACAAAATCATCTCATGCAGGAGCACATTCAGTGGGGATGACACACTGCAGCAACATACAGGACAGGCTCTACAACTTCAACGGCACAGGTCGGCCTGACAGTTCAATGGACCCAAACTTCCTTGCCCAGCTGAAGAAGAAATGCCCACCTGGAAGCAAGGAAAATAAAAAGGTTTATTTGAATCCAGCTTCTGGTAGAAACTACAGTTTTGAGAGCTCCTATTACAAAAGGGTGCTGAAGCACCAAGCAGTGTTTACAGAGGATCAGCAGATGATCACGACCTCAGATGGCATCAGAATTGCACACGAATTTGCAGCAGGATTTGAAGATCTGCGCAAGTTCTTTGCGCTTTCCATGACTCGAATGGGCGGGCTGGGAGTTCTTACAGGGAAGCAAGGTGAGATCCGTCGGAGTTGCCGGTACACAAATGCTAACAATCCACACCTGAAGTAAGGTTGAATCGAAGTCCTGCAACTATTATGTTACCCGGCTTGAAAATATGCTATGTTTTGGTGGTTGTTGTATTGGCCTTGGTTGGGAGCTTAACCTTAATTAGTTATGCATAAGCAACTATAAATGAATAAAAATAACCATGTTCTCAGCTAATTCTACCTTAAGAGATATTTTGTTTACTGTTTAATCTCTACTCAGACCACAAATTTAGTTTCGTTGAGGCAAAAAAAAAAAAGTTAAAGCATTCCATGTAGATGGCCAAAAAGAATGCCGGATAGAGAGAGAGGGGAGCGCAAGAGTAGCTCAAATTAATTGTTGCAATTTTATAATCAGCCCATAACTTTTTTTTTTAATTTCATTTCATTCCTTTATTTATTTACATGTCAGCGAAACAAATCATGAAGGAGGCAAAGCAAATGATGCAAACATGAGAATTAAGAATGCACTGGCATGGGAGTTTCACAAAATTACTGAAATCAAATTATATGAATTAGATTAATAATAAAAACTATTTACATGTACAACTGCTGCAGTTCACTGAAAGTTTGATCAGGGGAAGAAAACTACATCAAAAAATTCTTCGAACAACGCTCCTTGTCAGATAAAAAATTTGAACCCAGAAGGTCCAAGTTCGTGTTAACTAAGAAAACTGCAGAAATTACAAACCTGATAGCTCTCAATTTCAGCTGAGATTTTTTCTGAAGCACGCAATTTTTCCTATAAGAAACGCCTTCAACTCAACATGGACAGGGAACCTGCTGTTACGAATGGAATATCTACAGCAATGCTTTAGGAATCTTTGTTTTTTACTTTTTTTTTTCTTTCTGAGCAACAAAAAGTCCCACCAAAACAGCCAGCTACAGCAAACCAAAGAGAATGAGAAAAGAAACAATATCACAAATTCACTACGTAATTGTATTCAAGCTTCATTGTGGCAATACTCAAATGTCAAGATACAAATATGAAGAGCAAAACCATAGTACTCTCTCCATAATGCTGTTTGAGTTCGAAGTATGCTATTGGGTAGCAGACAAAATATTGAGGAAGAACATGATATATTCATGACAAGAAATCCACTTTGGCACCATAAAATTCTCTTATAACCAAAATAGTAAATTTTACATAAGTACGATGCAATCTAGCAACTGTGTAAAAATGTTTTTTTGAGTTCTGAAGGTACATTAAAGTTGAAAATGAAATTATAAGTATAGGGAGGCATGATAAGGGTATGAAGCTATGAACATCGCACACTGCAACTCCAACAAAAAGGTCGGCTAGCAATGGAAATAAATAGCAGCACGGACAGAGAACTAAACTGTGTATCATCTAGTCATACGTGATGAATAATTGGTTTTGTAAAGGGAATGCGGAGGAAGCATCCAACAAGCATTTATGAATTGTTGTTGCTCCTACACTTGAGATTCCAACGGAGCAGAAGATGCCTCCATCACCTCTTGTTTGGATCCCTTGGATCTAATGAGATATGATCGTGCAACGTCCAACATGAGCTCCACCTCTTTTTTATACTGTAACCAGAAGGAGAGATGCCGATTCAATCAATAAGATAAGTTTTTTTTTTAATTTAATAATCATCAACGCGCAATCATTTGATGGCATTTAATGTAGACATGTAGAAGAGTCTAATTATAGAAAAATCCTGAAAAGCAATTATGAGTGTCAATTTCATAATGAATACAATCATTTAAGTCTAAATAATGATGGAAAAGGACAGTTTTACTTTGCAAAAATTCAATAAATATGTTCTGTAACAAGTGCTACAAGCGTGAATGCATTATGGAAAATAAGAATCTTTTATGCTAGAAAAGTCAGTCCACATGACTCTCAATTAAACCATTAATTTACAACCACGCGCTCCATCTTGCATGATCACGAATATACTGATTTCACCTCACAGATATGGTTATGACCCATTTGCATTTAGTAGAAAATATATGCGATTGATTTCATCAGAAACCCATCAATATAAGCTGATAATAAAGGAAAATGGACATAATTTCCCATTTAGCGAGTACTCCACTGTTTCCAGTAATAAGAACACAAAAGAAAGTTCAATAAAATTTTAGTTCGAAAGGCTATACAACCAGTGGAAACACTAAAATGGTCCATACGTACCAAAACCTAAAGCCAAGTAAAGCTGGAGGAGGAATTCATAATATCCTAATCATAATAGTGAAACATTATCTCTGATTTAGGGTATGTGATAGCACTGCTATAGCTATATTCCCAACTGAAATTCCAATGGATATGAATAATTCTTCTAACAAGTAACTATGAGTCTATGAACCAGGTTAACGATAAGAAATTTTTTTAAATGCAAGCCAGTAATCAAGGATTTAGTATGAAATTAGAATCGCAGACCTCATCAACTGCTCCTGTTTTGATCTTTGATTGCATGATACACCATTTCTTGAAATGGGCACCTGTGGAAGGCATAACTTTTTAGGACCAACCACCGAGGCACATAATGTGAACATTTTCATTGGAAAATAGATAATCTGTTCAATAGAACGTTATTTCCATCAAAGAGCTATAAATAAAAATCAACTAACCAACTTTTATTTCTAATTTAGACGAAGATTCTGAAGTTGTTTCCAACAGCCACCTGCAGTGAATCTGGAATGAAAATTCTGTAAGCCATATAATTAATTTATGAGGCCACATAAAGTTCAACATAATCTTTTACTAATGTATGGTGAAAAAATGGGAACATAATCTTTTACAAATGTATCGTAAAACCAAATGCTAACTAGAACCTTCCTACCATAAAATATGAAAATCTACATCTTTGTTTGGATACTCCTAATGCTAATACATGTGTGCCTAAATAAAGGCAAGAGATTACATCAATTAAGAAAGCACAAAAAAAGAGAATCTATCCTCCACAATGACGATATATTATAAAAACTAACAAAACAAATTTCTAGTATATATTAAGCATATATGATTACATTAATATAGTAACAAACAATTCTAACATCCTCCGACAAACTCATAATGCAAATTAACAAAGAGTATTGAGAGTTTGTGAGAAGAACCATGAGATTCAAACCTAGAGCTGTTTAAAAACTTGTAAAAATGCTATCCAAACAATGGGAACAATTACAAGATTGACATTGGGCCAACTGTTGTCGAGATAAAAGGTGGGATAATCGTCACGATACGAGATCTTCATCGGATCTCCATGAATTCACGAAAATTCATGGGATCCTTGTGGATAATCGAATAAGAAACTAAGATGAAGACATTATGTGCCATGTGCAAGTGGCTGTAAGCAATAGTGCATGTGTGGGCAAGTGAGACTAGCGAGAAGCATTGAGAGTCATGCAACCGACCGCACGCAGGCCTAACGAGTTTACCTGAGTGGGCATAGAACACTCGCGTAGGCAAAGAGAGTGGCAACAATTGTGCGGGTGATGGGTCTAGCATGTATCATGAAGCATCAAGTGAGTAGCATCATTGCGAGGGCAAAGCACAATAGAAGGAACTTTACGAGATCACTCAAATAGGAAGCAAGCGATCCAAGCACTAGATCAACAAGGCAAAGTAAATTAGTTCTCAATCCAAGCGCTCAAGAAAGTGAAAGAGGGGGAATCACGATTGCTGGATCCTCGCAAGATTTTCAAGAGAGACGAAGACTTAAAACTATGGCTCATATACCATGACAAAAAATATAGAATCTACATCTTTATTTAATACAAACATGCACACATAAAGGCAAAAAAATAGAGTGATAATGAATGTACAACAAAAGAGAATTTCTTCCGTAATAGGGATATAATACAATAATCAATACTACAAATTTCCAAAAATATTAAGCATTTGAGATATATTAATACAGTGACAATAATTCTAACAATTCTAACACTTCAATGGTAATTCTGAATCGTTCCTTAAGGATTGTTAAACAGTTTAAAGTAAAACTGGCTATACAGGTTAAAAAAGCCATGGCCAAGCAAATTCAAAAACCAAACTAGCAACTTTGTTTAGGATGAATCTAATAGTATCAAGGAAGAACTTCTAAATACCTCAAAGCAAGACCCGAATGGAACGTCATGTGCCTGCTGCACAGTTTCAAGAACCTGAAAATTTTGAGAGACCATAATTAGTTACATTAAAACAAATCTTCAAAAGACATTAAAAATAACATGTAGGTGGTCAGAGAGAAGAAAATCACTTCAAAAGGAACAAAAAAAAAAAAGATGATCAATCTAATTAGAGCAATATTCAAGGTTAACATATTGGTTAAATCAATTTCTCGCACCAAAGAAGTCTTATCAGCAGAAAGAACGGCATGTTGCCACTCTGTCATTGCAGTGTCTGGAGGACACATGGGGCTATGGCAAACTGATCTAAACGTTATCTCTCGAACCTGGCCATCATACTCATCAGCAACATGCCACTGGCCCATCTGTAAAGAAAATGAGTATTACAATAAATATTTAATCATCTCAACATAAATTAAAATATGTCATCAACTGTTGCTAATGCAGAAAACGTGCTAGCCTGAATATACAAAAATTCCATGCTGCAGAAAATGTGCTGGCCTATATATATATATACATTGATGAAGACATCCGACCGTGGAGAGTTTACCAGAGACGGGGCCGACGATCTACATCCATGATCGCACCGATTTATTTTTGAGTTATTATATGTATTTGATTTATTTATGTATTTTTCTGTTTCTATTCTCACTTGAGAGAATAGTTGTTTGTGACCCTTAGGGGAATTTGTCTTTTATTTAGTCATTGTAAACATTAGTTATTTATATCTCATCCTCCCCTTTGGAGAGGATAATGAAGATTATTATAAAAAAAATTCAGAAAATTATTTTCTTACAAGCTTTGAGAGTTGAGAGAGTTCTCTTGAGAGTGGAACCCTATGAGAGGGCAAGTAGTACCCACCAACCGCAGGAAACTTCCAGGTTCGTGGTCCTTCTCTTTCCCCCAATCCTTCCCCTCCCTCCTCCTTAAACCGCCGGTCATCCCTCCCCTTCTCCATCTCTCGGCCAAAACCCCCACCATCACAAAAACCCGGCCGGCCACCCCATCTTCCACCTCCAAGCCGCCAGCTCCAAGGTTCCTCCCCTCCACTTACCCGCCACCCAAACCCTAAGCCCTTCCCTCCCTATAGCCGCCGGCCACCTCCTCCCTCCTTGAGATTCCCAAACTTTCCAAACTTTGCATTTAATTACTTTCCTAAATTAGTTCCCCTAAATTTGGAAACTATTTTAAATTCAAATTCCCACATATTTGAATTTAAATTTCTTTCCTAAAATAAGGGAAATTATCTTTGGAAGGTCCCTCAAATCATGCCAATTGAATATTAAATAAGGATTGGAATTAAATCCCTTTCCTAATTTAATATTCCAAACTTAGAAATTGATTATTACTTCAATTAAATCCCACAATCAAGCCCATAAAGGGCTGCTGCCCCTTCCCTCTCTCTCCTGTCTCATTAAAACACCTCATTAAAATCCCCAAATCAAGTCCCCCTTCCCAAGCAAGCCGCCGGCCTCCTCTCTCCTCCCTTCCCCTTTTGGTTCCCGTTCCTCTCTTTTTTATTTCCCCAATTATTTCCTCTCCAAACATTGATAATTTCTCTTTCCAATAGCCGACCACATCAAGCCATTGGCGCCTAGATCCATTTACAACTGCTGTCCGGATTTATGTCATTGGAAAAGTGCTGTCTAGAATTTATGCGTGCAGATTTCTCCCTGTTGTCCTGAACTTTCAGCCAGAATACTTGCTGTCCTGCTTGTCGGAAGACCACTCTTTGCTGTCCAAGAGCTTCCGGCATCCCACAGTTGCTATCCAGATTTTTCTGGACATTGCTAGGCTGCTCTCCAGGGAGTTTCAGCAAGAGAAATTGTTATCCTGCTCTTCGGAAATCCACTCCTTGCTGCCCAAGAGTTTCCGTTCCCTCCTAGTAGCTGGCCACTCATGTATGGCTGACCCAGAACATGACCACAGGTTTGTTTACAATGATCAAGGTCAAGTTGATATCCTCAAACCACCGTTCTTAGATCTCAACGTAGAGATCGATCAAATAGTAGAAGCCTACGTCGAAAGGATTACCTTCACCCTAGCTGCCGCTATCGATGAACAACTCTCTTCTGTTCAGTGGCAGATCGTTTCCAAATCCTGCTCAAGGTGAATTTCTCCTCCAAGTCTTTTATTTTTCTAAGTCTTCCCTTAATTTGTGGCATCATAAAGGTTGTACAACCTATTTCCGTTTAGCCTACATCAAGAGAGTAAGTGGATCCAAGTAGTGCCTAATCTTATTGTTAATTCGGGGATTTCCTTTGAAAGTCCCCCATGCTATGCTAATCTTGATTATAATTGATTAATTCATGATCCTAATGCTTACATGTAGTTTGGCCTAAGTTTTAATCATCTCTCTATTGTTTTAAAATTGTTAAAATCACTAGAAGCCAACATAATTATTATTGTTTTAATTCAAAAAAGACGTAATTTTGACATTGCATAATTTCCCATGCATTTAGTTCTACATCATATATATACATTCCTGCGACAGAGTTCTTTTACATTTAAGGAATTGCATGCTGAAGTCTAATCCAGAACAGCAATGAAAATTTTCAATTGTACACGTAGTTGATAAAATGCTTCTAGAACATCCTGTTAATGTTAACAACCTCAGCTCCGAAAAAACAGTCAAATGTAATTCAACTTGTAATATACATATAATCTACATAAAGTAATTAATCCAAGAGGAAGCTTGTAGCACAGAAATTGAAGAATTAAGTACAAGTAAATCAAAAGCGACATGACTAAATAGAACGGAGATTGCAAGCTTTTATGAAAGTATAGTAAAAAATCACTGCAGATTAAGATATCCTTTGGGCTAAAATTCCTAGTTGAAATATGCTAACACCTATAAATAGAAAGAAATATCACATACGTTAAGGTTTGTGTCCTTCCTAGCTGAACGATATTCATCAATAAACTTTGAATCATCGCTAAATAACAAAGTAAAGAACTCCTCGGCTGTGCATGGGAAAGTATCCTAGACGAAGAAAAGGGAAAACAGTTAGTTACAAATAAAAGGAAATTAAGGAAGAAATATCAGCATGATATATACATTAACTATGCCAACTAGAACATCCTCTTTGACGAAATCCTGTAACTTTCCAGTCTCAGCTACATTTTCTTCTGGTATGTCCACAGGCTTTCGACTACTTCTAATTGAGCTACTGTGAGCACGCAATGCTGATTGAGCATTCTCCTGCATTCCAACAGGCATTGTCAAGTTCATTTTCCAACTATTAAGTCCGACAGGCCTACATCCATGAAACATAACCAACAAACAAACTTTCAAACGTCCTAGGAATGTAGAATGCACAAATGATCATGTAGCATAAATCAGGAAAGCCTAATATTGTTTTTTTTTAATAAATATTTTCAGTATATGTCAAATTAAATATAAATTCATATATTGAATAACTTAAAAAACTAAGAAAGCAAAATTTGCTCCATGCTTAGTTTAAAGTATAGAACTTAGCAAAAGATTTCTTGCTTTCAAAATAATTCAATGCATAGCTCAAATTTCACAAAGACAGTAGTTCTAAATTAATTACAAAGAATTGGAAGATGTTCTAGTCTATTTTATGAACATGAATATTTAGATATAGATTGAGATAAAGCCTAAAATGATCCTCCAACTATTTGCATGTGTCCAATTCAATCCCAAACTATCCACAGTCTCCAGCTTTGTCTCTCGACTCTGGGAAATTAATCCCAATTAGCCACTCAGCTAAAGATATGGAAAATGTGATAAAAGTTAGAACCTAAAGTTAACTTTGAGGGTATTTTAGCTATTGCAAGAATTTGTGCATTTTTCTTTCTTAAATTTCTATATTCCTCATATTTAAATGTCAGTTTGCAATTAACCATGTTCAACTTTTCATGCTGCAGGAGGATGGTTGGCTTAGTTCATGTTAAGGACTTTGACTCAATTTGTGTGTTATAGATAAACCCAATTTTTTAAAATAAAACAAATTATGAGCAATGATCTTTATTGCATTTTAATTTTAAATTAATTAAATTTTCAAAATAATTAAAAACAATAAGTTATTGCACATAAATCATATTTTTTAAATGTCATATTTTGTATATAAATACAAAATGTGAAGTTAAAATGATATTTAAAAAAATCATAATAATAATAATATATTTAAATTTCAACATCACATTTAAAATACATTTGCGAAAATCCTATGAATTCCAACACAATTTAAATAACCATTATTTTTTTCTCAATTTTAAATTAAAATGATAAAATATCTCTATCAAACTCAAAATCAAAATTATGAATAACCTTTTCAATTTAAAAATAGTGAAACTCTCTCAGTTAACAGACCCGATAAATAGTAAACAATAAAATTACTAACTAATAATACTACATAAAACGGCATAAATTTTATTATATTATTAATTTAAATTCTAGATCTACTTAAGTCCCCAACCAACGCAGCAGAAGCACACCATAACCGCAACAGCATAGAAAATACTTGTAGCAACAACAAGATAAATCCACTAGTTCCATTTAATTTCACGCTTAGCTTTCTCCAATGACGGACTACTTCAATCTCTCTACTCAAGGATGTGCTCCAGTTCCCTCTAAACTGCATTTTTCTCTCTAACGACAACAAGCTACTAAATTGGAGAAAAGTGATAGCCTAAATCTAAACTGGGCACATGTGAATAGTCGGGAGAAAATTAAAGGTTTTATCTCAATGTAGATTATAGAAATTGAGAGGAGAACTAAATGAAGTAAAATGAAAAAAAAAATTACCAATAAAAAAAATGTCCATCAAATGATCAAATGGAGCTGGCAACTCTGAATAGAGGTTCAGGATCAGGTCAAAATCTTAAGAATAGGTATCTAAATTCCATACGAAAGATGAACTTGTCTATTGCTCCATGCCAATTCATCAGAAGGAAAAGGAATGTAAAGTGAAATATGATATGTGAAATCATGCCTTCATCCTACCAAAAATTTCAATACAACAGGAATCATAGCCAGCTTGATAGCAGTGGTGGAGACACATTAAAAGTTACATGCGCTTATTCACCATAAGAAAAGAAAATTATTATCTGAGAAATTACAAAATAGAGACAGTAAGAAAGTAATTTAAATCTTCTCCATCCTTAAATTTTGGAAGGTTCCGTTTAAATGCTTCACTTTAATTTTTGAATCTGTTAGAAGTACAGTATCACCTATTTAACTAAATGAATATAGTTGATACATGCTTTTTCAGGGATCCAGACGTATCATAACCAGCCAATACAACGCTGAAATTAATTATTTCACCAAAAGAAATGAATCAAACCTGCTTCTCAGCTTCTAGCATTGTCCGATAGTTCTTAGCAGCACGTTGTAGGGCTCTAAGTGTGTGATTTCTGTTCCAAAAGGAAGCAAACTTGTACCTCACTCTACCTAGAGAACAATCAGATAAATGAGGCATTGCCAGTTCAGTATGTAAGTCATCATGAAATTCTCATATCCAAATGTTTGACGGAAATCATTTTCTAATTAGAAAAGGTTTCTATAATTTTACATATCGAATTAGAATGCTCTACATCTGGAGTTTAAATTAACATATTACAAAAAATAATTTGATTCTGCTGTTTCTCCTTAAATTAAAAAAAAAACACTATTGGTTCGTGCAATTTTACACTGTATAGGTCAATTTTAGCATGTGCGCAAAATTGAACATAAATGTTAACCAGAAGACTGAGCCAAAACAATATTGATTAAAAACTATCAAATAAAAATTTATTTGATTGCAAGCTATAATTAGTGCAAAACACCAACAAAATAATATCATCCATAAAAAATGCATTTGCACATAGGTCTTGTAACTTATATATCATGTAATCATCAAACTCTCCACCTTCTCTCCAAGTGGAAACTATACAAAGGGTTTTAAACATAAAGACTTCAGTATTCCTAGTGACAAATCAAACCAATGAAACATAAATAAAATAAACAGCGCACGTAATCTAAGCACAGCTTTAATGGACACATAAATGAATAGTTGTTCATTCTCCTATATCCTCAAATGGGTGGTTTAAAAGATTAAATGCATCCCCGGATAATCATTACAATCTATTATAACCGTACTTTGATCAGAAAAACATTCCTTATACATATCAAATCCTAGATGCCACTACCTAGCCAATTTATTCTCAAATCATTCAATTTGCAAGTATAATATGATTCTGTAAGATAACACAAACTGCAACTTCAAAACCGAGCTAGGGATAAATTAGAACATCACATACCACCAAATGAGAATTCCAAAGGAGATCCTTCCAACAAAGCTAGAATACAATCACAAAGGCAGAGCAGAGAGAGTGTAAAATAAAGAATAAAAACAAACTGATGAAGGAAGCCTGAAGAAAAGGTTTAAAATAATTGTGCTCGCCAACTTCAAACTTTGTTTTGCAATCACATGAATCATAACTTTTTTATTATGGATGTTAGTTAACAAACGATAACCAAATGAATCATACGTTGTTGAAGAGGTATGAAAAATTAAGAAACACCAAGTTTACAACGTATAGATAACAACTTAGTGGATATCCAAGTAGAATATACAAATTTGAGAACATAATTTACGTCTATAGCATATTTTTCATGCAAACTTTTGAAAGATATACAGTAAAAAATTAGTCATCACCATCTGGACTTCCTAAAGGAGGTACACCATGACCACCAGATCCCATGCGAAGAATTATTGTTATTGCTGGGTTGATATATGCATGTTGGCTTCTCTTTATCTGCATTGCTAATAAAATGGTAGTTTCAACGTTCCCTTGCATGTGAACTATATGCATAGGATAAACAAAAAAATACGTAAATAAAAGGTAAAATACAGCAAACATACCTCATGGATGTCTCCAATGGGAATAACGACCTACTAGAATAAAACTAATATCAGTAATGTAGCTCGAGTAGTAAAATTTAACACGTATAAATAGATAGATGAAATACTTTTTTTTTCATAGCTACAGAATAATAGCAACTTTAACACTTCTAAGGCCCAGAAAATAAAACATAACTAAATTTGGTCAGAGACAAATGTCAGCAATAAAAAATCAAATCAAGCGACCTCAAACAAATGTTTATTGAAACATGCCTCATCCTAAAACTTGTAAACCGCAAAATTTGGTTCAATGTTATACCTAGGTAAGTTGAAACTGCATTATCAACCATCACAACCAGTATTTCAGATCGTTTCCTTTCTCTACCATCTACCAAACTGCATAATCAACCATCATAACCAGTATTTCAGATTGTTTCCTTTCTACCCTCTACCACTTGTTGAATTCGCTGGACTTATTTGGCAGCAATATCATCCAAATTAATAAGTTAAATTTTCACATATGGCTTCACAATAATAAAAAAGCAAGTTTATCGTAAGTACATCGTTATAATGTACATGGGATTTAAAATAAGTACGGGTTACATCAGTGCAATTGTAACGAGATCAGCATTTGCGAATGTAACAACAACACAAATAGAAAAAAAAAAATCTTTGAAGAAACAATCAACCGTTTATATAAATGGGGCAAGTATGGGAAAAGGTTAAACCATGTAACTAGAAGTAATATGAAGGATTTGAGTTAACTAGAATAAATAAAATGTACAGGTATGTTCCCTCGGGAAAATAGGCGCGGATCTCGCTCTCACAAGCTTAAGGTCCTTATTTTCCTGAGGTAGATTGAATTTTAAATTAACCAAATTTTTCCTGAAAGTAGTGTCAGGGTTTATTTAGATCTGAGTCCTACTTCCTATGACCGCAAGCCCTCATAATTAATTACCCCTCATAACGCATAGAAGAACACTCTCGATTAAGGATGAAATTAAATTTAGCCTAATGCACAAAGTTCAAATGTGTGTGAAACAGTGTGTGAATGTTCTGAACCCTGGTTGTGGGGAATGAAGGTAGACCCAATCAAGATCCCATGGTTTCGTCATCCCGGGGATACTGTAGAGCTCAGTCTAATAATACTAGCGACCATTGATCGTAGTGTCTAGGGAATCTAATTAGCAGCATGGATTATTTCCTCTCAGGGATCCCGAGTAAACTGAAGTGGATATATATTTGTTATTTAGTTTGAGTAGGGACTTATGGTTCCATTTAGAAGTTGCTCATAGTTTAGGTTTGGGTTAGGTATTACGGCCCCATTTAGGTGTTGTCCGTGTGATTGGGTTTGGGTAACATAGGATAACATAAATTTTCTACTAAATTGCATGACATGCTCAAATCAGCCTAATTTTCAAAATTAAAAAAAAAAATGAAAATGATCATGCATAGCCCAATGAATCACAAGTAAAAGCCCTCACATAAGGACCAAATAACAAAAACATCTTTGTGAATCAGTATTTACATACTCATATGATCAGGCATCTTGATTTAAGTGATCTAAATATAAGTCTTATCATCTAAACTAAAACAGCCTTCCCTGTCCTACATATGCATTTGAGATTGAATTTCATGATTATAAAAGCATTTAAGTAGGTTAGCTAGCAGTCCTTTCCAAGCAGGATTGCAACTCCAGAGCCAAGCTGACTTAGCTCCATATGGGGTTTCAAGTTTATAAATTCCTCGCACTTTGCTAGATGTAGGCTACAGTTACTACATATCAATGGTTCTCACCTTAAATCTAGGGTTTGAAGCCAACACTCTTTTTAGTTACATCATAAACTCTCACATTTCTAGGCATTTCCTCTAACCCATATTACTAGAATATAAGCCTCAATTCCCTAGGCTCACCCTCATGTTTGTGTTGTGTCCGTCTTCATAACTTGTGTTAATGTCTGTGCATTATAAAAAAAATCTTAATTTGTATCATCATTGCCTTAAGTTATACCTAACAAACCCACATTACAATCCTTGATCTTTGGCTTGATATTGTTAATATTGCAACCATGTGTTTTGGATCATAAAAGCAAACATCATAATAAACAATTAAAATAGCAAGGATGAATAAACCACTAAAAACTATATATATATATTACATATGTCACATGACCAAAAGATATTAATAAAATAATTTTTCAGAAGAAAAAAATGCCTTCAACGCTAGTAAACCAATGAGCATATTTTCAAAGAAAAACAGCAATAAATTCTTTCAAATGAAGCAATGAAAAAAAAAGTATATCAGAGTAGTTTTCAACTCTTTAATATTCAGAGAAAAGTGAGTAGTTTGCTGTGCGAAAATCAAAAAGTGAAGGCTAGCTCACCTTAATTTGCTTAGAAAATACATTTGAATGGAAGCAAACATGCCATGAAGAGACATATATTCGCCCATGATATAGAAAAGACCTCTCAAGTGCGCATGAGTAACTGTGCTCAACAGCCTGAGGTAGATTTAAAGTCCTTAGAGCAAAAAAAAAATATAAACAAATATAAATAAGTAGAACTTGCCTCATCTGGAAGAAGATCAAATATGGTTTGTAGAGGGCCCGGCTTTTGGTGAACAACTGTAGGTCCTTGCTCTGCAGACATCCTCCTTCGAGCATCAACTCCAGCGAATCCATTCAAAGTCCTGAAATTCAAGATCTAAAAATCAAACCAAATCCTCATAATGAGATGTGAGATGAAAGCTTTTATAAACCCAAAAAGCAAACTACAAGATCAAGTCTCACCAAAGCAACAAGAAATGGGCCTTTATTACACGATGAAAAACAAAACAAGGCTTTAAAAGGCATAAGATCATGTCCTGTGAGCAGCATCCCCTTGGTTTACTCTCATTAAAGAGAAAACGATCCAAAACAAATAATTTATTTTGAGAAAAAGAATTCTTGTAACCTTCAGGTTAGCAGAAGCAAAAGTGTTGATGGCATGAAATTTTCGATAATGTTAGCATTTCAAATCCATGGCTGCCTTAGGATTCCAAAAATGCTTATCGATGTTGCTTGCAAAATCAACATAATTACGAAGGTTTTTTCAGATCCAAAAACTAAATAAAATTGAGTTAAAAAAACTTAAAAAAAAAAAATTTCAAAAGCCCTTAGATTATAGGCTTATAGCAGATTTATGATGTAGACCATGCATGTCAATGATACAAATCCAACCATACCAAAATTGCACGAATACAAGCACTTAGGGCCCTCAATTGGCTGACCCCCTCCTTGCTCACATGTGCATGTGCATGTACATGCAGGTTGTGCGTATGAAAGATAGTAACAATCTCCTAAACACCAACCAAGCATTCGATCGTGACCACCTATGAATTCCTCTCCTTGGGAGGAGTGTGGATCCGATTTTGATTATTGATAAGGAGCTACCAAAGAAAATTTGAAGATCAAAACTTCACGAAGCCAATATGTGACCTTTATAGGTGACAAAATCCCAAGTTATTCGTGACACTAGATTACTTTGAGAAGGAGAACATTTTGCAACAAAAATGGTGGCCCAAAATTTGATCCCTAAGCTTTTTCAAAATAAATGTAGCTCGCACATACATCCAATTCATGAAACATTAGTGGTGTTGGCTTTCTCTCATCAAAAGAAACAAATCCATTTCATATGTTATCATATTCTAATGATTGTAAAATATGTTCTATGCCTCAAGTATCGTTTCAGGCAATCCAACCGTTGAATTTTTATGCATCAACTATTCTGCACTCATGATGTCTAGAGCTTCAAGTTGGTGCCATCTATCTTTTGATTTTAGACTAGTAGCGAAATATGCCGTTGAACCATCATTGGTTATTAGCTAGTTGATCCCCCAACCCAGTCATGGTTTGGTCAAGTCGATCAATCCATCTTTTAGGGGTGGAATCATCCAATAACACTTTTCAATCAATGAAGAGTATGATCTAGAATGCTAATAATTGATAAGAATAAGGAGTATTCCGGGATATTTTTAAATAAGAACTGAATTAAACCCCACAAATATATAAATAACTCTTAATTATCCTTATTTTTTCTTATTCTAAAAGGGTAGCACTAAAAAAATCATAGAGAATTCTAGAGTTTTTATTCCAAAGCCACCAGAAAACCATCTTGATGTTTCCAGATCCACAAGCAATTGCAGAAAACATCACACAATGTTTGCAACCAACTGACATTTGTAAATTGATGCTAGTCATCCCTCTTCATCATAAATCAATTACTAACCAAAATACTTACTCCCAAAGCCAACCACCAACTGATGTTCTATGACAAATCTCCATTAAGTGAATACAACCTATCACTTTCCATCCATGAACCTATCACTTCACATCCATCAATCGATGTCCACTAACATACTCCTATAGGCTAGCATCCTAGTCATATGACATTCATCTCCTTCTATCCGACAAACATTCATAGACTGATGTTCAACGACCAACATCCTACTCTTGACGCCAATCATCACATCTTTGCCAATGCAAAATATCTGCCGACCTATGTCACCAAACTTCCTAGCTTAGCAGCATTCATCAATGACCTACATCAAACTTCAATCGTCATCCTTCTTCAACATTGTTGACTAAAATCATCGTCCTTCATCAATATCACCAATGTTTAAAATTGTGCAATTGGGTATTGAGGCGCTTTTTGTTCGTGAGGAGAGGCGTAAGACTCAAAGCGTTTTGAGACGTGAGCCTCAAAATCTCATCATGAGGGGGGTCTTTATTTGAGTCATTATTATAACAAATTGATCTCTCCCCTGTCTCATCCTATGTATGCTTTTTCTTCATTTATTTTAATCATCTTCCTCTTTCATAAATATTTTTCATCAACATAAAAATGAGATTAATACTCCAAAATTTTTAAAGGATGTGGTGGTGTGATGCTTTCAAGTGATCCTTGATAGCGGCTATGACAATGATGGCTGCGACTCAGGGGTGCATGAATGTGTGATTTATTTGGGGCTTTACTTTAGGATTTATGTCAGTTTTAAATTAAAAAAATATATAAATTGGTGAGGCGTAAGCCTTGCGCCAATGAGGCGATGTATGCCTCAAGGCGGGGGCTTCAACCAAGCTGAGGCGCAAGCCTCATAAAATAAACTCAAGGCGTAAGCCATGAGACATTTTTCATTGAAATTGTGTTGAGGCAAGCCTCATATTGTGCAATTTTAAACAATGAATATCACCACCTCTTACAATTACTCTAAGAGACAATCTTCAACTAAGTTTTTATGTTTTATTTTTACCAAACTAGTCATGGGGAAGGTTGAGTTTTTGTATACTCAAATAAAGACTAGTAGATCCATTTCGACTAGGCAAGGCCCAATGGTTTCTCCTGTCTAGGTTTTTCATATAAAAATTTTCAAAGCTCTCTGAACCTACAGAACTTTAAATCTATTTATTTATTTCAAAGCAAGATCTTCGTGCAACCTAAAGATAACACTCATTTCTATCACCATAAAATTTCTAACACGCAACAATTGGCCTCATCTGTGCAAACTGCAAAGCAACCTCCAGCCTTCTACTGCCTCACCAATAATTGATTCATCTCTAACAACAAGCGAGCAAAATCACCATAAAACTAGAGCGTCTCATTGTAATTCTCGTTAATCTTAAGATCATTTTACAAACTAGGCAACCACTGATCCAACAATTACTTTGCCTCTTCCCAAGAGGCAAAATCATTCCAACGAAGCAACTTCAAGATTATCTCCAAAGGATTATAATCTCCTTCTATATAAGCTGATGTTCGTTAACTAACATCTTGCTCCTGATGCCAATTGTCACCTCTTCGTCAATATGAAACATCTGCCAACCAATGTCACCCAACGTCCTAGTTGAACAATCTTTGTCGGTGACCTACACCAAACTTCAGTTGTGATCCTACTTCATCAACATCACCATCTCCCACAATTACTTTAAGAGACAATCTTCAACTGAATTTTTATGTTGCATTCCACCACACCAATTATGGGGCAGGTTGAGCCTTTGTATACTCCAATCCACACTAGTAGATCCATTCTAATTGGGTAAGACATCATGATTTTTTCATCTAGGTTTTCACATAAAAAATTTCAAGCTTATCTAGACCTGCATAACTTTAACTCTATTTACTAAGTAAGAGTGAGATCTCTATGCAAGCTAAAGAGATAACTCTCAATATCTATCACCATAAATTTTCTAGCACACAAAAATTGGCCTCATCTGCGGGAAGCAACCTCCAGCCTCCCCTATTGCCTCACCAATAATTAATTCATCTCCAATAACAAGCATGCAAAATGAACACTAGAGCATCTCACTATAATTCTCGTAAATTGAAAGATCACTTTACAAAATATACAACTACTAATCCAACTATTACTTTGCCTCTTCCCAACAGGAAAAATCATTCAAAAGGCAACTTAAGGATCATCTCTCACGGGTGCATCAAATGGAAGAATCCGAAAAGAAAATTATGTGTCTCCTTTGTTACTCACCAGACACATTTCAATGCGGTCCTGCTTGAACACTTCTTTCTCAGGACCAACTCCATATCAGAGGACATCAATATGAAAGCACCAAAGTAAAGACAATCCCTCTACTTGCACTGTCGTTGAACAATGATCTCAATGATGTAGGTAGTACAAACCATCCATTAGTTGTGAATCAATCTACTAGCAATCTAACCAAGTTTATAATAAATCCGCCGTTTGCTCACATCAATAACGTCTAGCGCAATGTACACCATGACGAGTGTTGGTGCAAGAAGAATAATGCTCGGAGGCAAGGTGTTATCGCTCTGCATAGTGATTTTCATGATTTTACCTTTATCAAAGCAATTTTCCATCTTTTATTCCATCAAAGTTCATTTTTTGTGGGATCTCTACACATACAAAGAAGCATCTCCAAAAAACTATCAATGTGTGGCAAGCATATAAGATGCCACAATTTTTTTAAGATGAAAAATTAGCATAAGACAAATTTTTTTTTTTTTTTTTGGTTTGAGAAATTTTCTACCCACCTAAACGAAAACACAAGAAAAAAATTTATCCAGAAATAGTATCAAACATTCCCAACAAATCACAAAAAAATTCAGAATTTTCAACCACAAGTACATTCATAAAAAATCATAAAATATAGAAACATTATAGATTTAGCCAGAAAATTTCAATAATAAAAAATCTCCCAAGAATAAAATCGACAAAGTTTCACATCGAAAAAATTTGGACAAGAAAGACAAAAAGAGACTGCAATGAAAAAGTCTATAAAAAGTATTCTGATTTGCATGTAGTTTGTTGGGGAAATTTTGGAGATTAAATCTTCTAAAAGCCATTATAACTTTTAAAGGAGATGAAATCACAAGCAGTTTGTGACGTTGGATTGCTCCCAAGGAGAACAGTTCCCAAAAAAATATGAGTTCCATCACAATTTTTCATTATCCCAAAATTTAATCCCTACACTTCCTCCTAGTTAGTGTGGCTCAAACTGGAATCCAATTCGTGAACAATCAAAAGCATCGGTTTGTTCTCATCGAGAAAAACAAATAGAAACAAGTGTGTGCCTAATCATTTTGTTCTCTAGTGATGATAAAGTACAAGATACACGACAATTTTTATTCTAGATGAGCCGACTGTCAATTTTGTTATACAATTCTATTGGGCATATAACAACAAGAGCTTTAAGATGGTTTCCTTAATTTTCCAATCAAGGACTAGGTCATTAGACAACTATAGTCAATTGCTAGCATGTCGCCTTCCCGAACAGCGGTTCAAGCCTAAGAACGAATTGATGTAATGGATTTATTGTTGATAAGAAATAGACGAATGTTCTAGGATAATTCCAAATATATGATGAATTATGACCTAGAAATCTACATAAATCCATAATTATCATTTTTTTTCCACATTTGAATTAGTGTTAAAAATGGTAGAGAAATCTAGAGTTTTTAGTACTTACGAACCACCAAATGACCACCGCAATGTTCCCAAATCCAATAGAAGTCGGACAATCAACATCGCTTGGCATTTGCAATTAATCGATGTTTGTCAATCAACATTTACACCCAATCCATCTATTGCTCTTCATTTTCAATAGACATTTGTTGACCGGCATCCGGTGATCTAAAAAGTACAAACTACTCTCAATGGCAACTTTCACCTTTTATTATCAATCCATGTTCGCTAACCAACATTTGTCAATTACTTGGCATCCTAATCAAAGTGATATTTATCACTTTCTATTCATCATCCCATATTCCATGGATATCGTCCATCAACTAGCATCCTACTCATGGTTTACAAAAACTCACGCCAAGCGCTTTTGACAGTATAGGATTTTAGGTGCAATTTTCAAAATGTATATTAAAATGCAAATAAGACACCACCCAAATAAAGAACTTTCAATTAAGCCTAATTGGTAGGTGCTAAATAAATAAATAATAGTAACAACAATTTGGATTTCTGATTTAGAGAAATTTATCATCATTAGTTTAAAGCGAATGTTACGAGAAAATAATGTCCGAATCTGATAAACATCGCATAGTTTCGTTGTCATGTGTTTTCATGGATTATCTATTTAGTAAGAGAAGATAGTCAAGCCAACCTAACCAAAAGATTCTACTTAGCAGGAATGGGCTGCATCATTTAGGTAGACCTTGTAAAACTTAAGTAGATGCTTGTCTAAAGGGACAATTTTGAGTAGAACTTAGCAAACAAAGTGCTTTGTGCTTTATCAAATGCACCTTATGATTTACACCTAACGAGGGATGAGACATTGGGAACCATCTAAGCTTTGACAATGAGCATAACTAAATGGTGCTATTTTGCAAGGAAACCACCTTGCCAAAGAGCCCCGATTATAACTATTATCTAGTGTTATCATTTGGCAACAAAATTAATAGGTTAAAAGACACTTATCATGTCCTTACTGGCATGAGATATTTTGAGAGTGGTCATAACAATAGGCTCAATACAGCATTAGCTCTTTGTGAATTGAGGTTATCTTAAATTTGTCAACCTCATAAAACTACGGCAGAAGATTAATTAATGTTTGTTTTTTAGTGATGGGATGATAGAACTCAATTTAAATAATAATTTTATTTTATATTTTCCTTTTAATTCCATATTTTTATTGATGTCTAAGCTCAAAATGATATACTTTTAAAATTCAATGGCATTATGATAATAAGGTTTTCCTACGGTTGAAATTTTCTACAAAATGGCAATTAAAAAAAAAAAGAATTGTCTAAAAAACACATGTATTTGAAATTGAGAGCATGATCTTTTAAAATAGATCGCTCCAATTATGATATTGATAGGAAATACTTGATTTCAAGTATTCACTAATCGCTTTAGCAACAAATCACGAAGCAAACTGCTGTCCACAGCAGGAAATCAGTGAAAAACAGTGGAAAAAGAGGGAAAAACTGTAGAAGATGAGGAGAAAAGACTTGTATTTCACTAGAAGACAATGAAAATAGCAAAGATACAATTTGTTCTTCAATTCGAGAGGAAGAACGTACTCTCCAAAGTCTCCGGCGAAGCCAAGAGCCAAAAGCAAAACCTAGATCTCAAAGAGAAAACTCAAATTCAAGATGCCCCCTAATTTTCCCCCCCAACTCCTAATTATACAGAATTAATCATAAGGATCGATATCGCGCTGCATGCCGAGATCCTCGAATAAATATTTAAAATTATCAATGCAAATATTCTCTTGAGGAAGATACAATGAATTCTTTTCAAAGTATATACAGGTGATCTTCAAAAAGTTCAAGACTCCATCTTCTCCAACGTACCAAGATTCAAAAGTCAGGAAATAGACTTTTGTAACTACACAATCCAACAAATTGAGTCAGAAAAGCTTAAAGTCTTTTAACAGCCTAGAGCTTAAGGTTTGAATGGGTGTAAAATGACGGATCCAACAAGCCCAAATATGGTCGGATCGCTGGCAGCTCTGTCTACTCAATACGCCATAAGAACGGCCGTAGAAGCGGAACCCCCATTTTGTCAACCCGTCAGTAGGGACTGTAGGAATAACGAAGGCCAATTTAACTCAACAAGTTCAAGTGGTTGTAATCTACTAAATTCTCCTAATTGACTGGAGAATCAAAATTCCAGTGGGAAGAAGGAAGTGTCGCGAGCAACTACCAAATGTTCGTACGCTCCAAAATCTAAAACCACAAAGGATGACTCAATATCTGCCAACTTCAGTAAAATCAGTATTAAGGAGTGCAATTCCCATAGCTCAAGTCTGAAGTCTGAATGGGTGTAAGAGGTCGGATCCAACAAGCCCAAATATGTCCGGATCGCTGACAGCTCCATCTACTCAACAATTCATAAGAAACGCCACAGTAGAGGAACCCCCATCTCAGCAACCAGAGGACGAAGAGCTATCAAATCCTAACTCTCCCGATCTGATGAACTCAAGTGACTCAGATCAAAGTCTCCTCAAGTGGTTAAGGATCAAGATACTACATACGTTCGGTACTATCAACTGAATCCAAAACCTGCAAATTCTTTAACAAATCCGTAAAGCACAAAGCGATGATCGAATGAACTTTTCTTCAATAAGTCCGTCAAAGCACAAAGCAAGGGATCGAAGAAAAATATCCTAAAGTTCACACAAAGCTTATGGCTGAACTAAGAGGATTCTGTCGTCAACAAGTCCATATGCACAAAGCTCTGGACCGATGACTTCTCGCCACAAACCTAATATAAACCTAAAGGGTTTAGGTCACGGGCATTTACCCCTTCATCAAGCCCGCCAAAGCTAAAAGCAAAGGGAAGAAGGCATACAAATCTTCTAACAAGTCAGTAAAGACAAATCAGACAACCCTCCACTAAGTCCGCAGCACAAAGCACAGGGCAGAATGAATCAAAATCTCAGGGCTCCAGCCAAAGTTGCAGAATGAGCACCCTGGATGATATCTACAAATGTCCCAAAGGACGGGGGCATTTTAAATATTTATTTGGGTCGACATTACGCTGCATGCCGAAATCCCCAAATGAATATTTAAAATTCCATCAAGATACAACAAGATGATAGAAGAATCTTGAGCATATGTTATCCACTAGCATCAATCTACGAACACAAGATATCAATCATCTATGGATACATTCAAAGAGCAATGGATAAAGAGAGCTAATGTGACATCCAAATAAATTTTGGAGATCCACTAAAAGAAAATCTTAGTGTGACATTCAAATAAACTTTTGGAGATCCACTAAATGGAAACACTAGTGTGATATCTAGAACAAATATCTAGAGATCCACAGGGTCAATAAATTTACAACAAACATGGTCCGCTTTAGGCGCGCACCATATTTGTTGGGGGGCATTTGTTGACCCTAATACTAGTGTCGGTGTCAAGTTGACCGCGCAAAGTGAGTTTCAAAAGCGAAAGAGCTCAAAATCGCGTAAAAACTCACTCGACGCGTGTCGACCGAAAACCCAAAATCGTCGAAATGACCTCCGTTCGCGAAACGGACAGCGCTGATGCGTCCGGAGCAACGGAAACAGTTAAGATTGACACCCATATTGGTAGGGGTCGCTGGTCGGCGAAAAATTAAATTTTGGGCACGCAAATCGAGACGACGACGTGTGCGAGCGACGACTTAGAGAAAAACTTGATGCTAGATTTAAAAAAAAAATTTGTGCAATATAATTAAAATATTTTTAGAAAAGAGGGAGAGAAAGAGAGTTTTTCTTTTTTAAGTTTTTTTTTTCTTAAATAAAAAAAATTCCAAAAATGCCCTAAATACCCACTTAACCTCACAACTCCTCCCTCCACTCATTCTCACGACCAAAGTCACGCTCCAAGCCGCCCCTCACACCTCTTTCACGACTCCAAGCCGCCTCCCTCTCATCTCTTGCGATTCTCCAAGCCACCGGCCTCCATCTCCCTCCAACCAAGGTCTCCCACCGTCGCCGCCGTCCGTCGTCGCCGCCTCGATTACTGCACACCCAAGAACTTGAATTGGAATGGAGCATACAAAGCCAAACCTTGGATCGATGAATGAACAATCATGATCTAAGCGAATCCTAATCGTTCTAATAGACATAAATGAGCACAAAGCTTGTGATGACCAAGGGACTCTAAATGCAACCATATAAGGAAGAGGCGTATGATGAATAAAGCTTTAGCCCATTAAAAAGAAGGTCGTAGCACTAATTAGAGGTGATGCATAGTCTAACTACAAACAAATGAACAGATACTGCAAATCATTCAAGGCTGATAATTTTGAAATTTGTACCAATCACGTAAGCAAGTGTGCAAGAATTCGTGGTAGGAGAAGAACTCCGCATACAAGCTGTTCATAAGAAATGATGTAAAGCTTTCAAATGAATGTCAATAAACAAAATTATTGTGCAAACCACAAGCTACTCTCAGAAATGACATAAGGCTTGCAAACATCAACACAATTCATCTACAATCGATAAGATCGAAGAAAATGAACTTCATGCAAGCAAACACAACTCAAAGTGAATGCAAGGATTTGTGGTAGAAGGATTAGTTTGACTAAACAGATTTGCAAAAAAGGATAAGCACGAAGGAATTTGATGGCGTCCTTATCACCAATAACAATCCAACTCCAAGAAGATACATCTAAGGAAAATGTCAAATGCAAATGAACATGCAAGAATCTCTAGTGAATTAAGAACCCCAAGAACAATGCGCTTATAAGTAAAGGTCAGAGTGAAAAATGTGATGACAAGCTCGCAAGCAATGGTACAAGATCTACAATCATTTACCCTTTACATATAATGAGATTTGACATGCAATGAATGTAACGGTTTGATGAATTCAATGAGTTTGGAGTGAATGAAGTATATGTACAATCAATAGTGTTCAACACCAAGCAAGCATTTTAGCTCGACTGCAAATAATAATTCTTCATGAGGCAAGCTTACTAGTACATGTGGAAGTCCATACGAGCCACTACAGAAGACTCCTTATTTATACAACATTCCACTCAAATTAATGAACTGTTCATGAATGATAACAAGAGTCATACAACTAGTGAGGATTTAAAATCCATCATATACACAATACCTTGTAAGTAGGCAGAAGCAAAGGATGTATAAAAAATACAAGCTCCTACGAGATAAAAAGCAGGAGATTCGTTAGTGCACTACAATGCCCCTACAGAAAATAACTAGTGCACGACAGTCTACCTGTACAAAGCAGCAAACAATTCAATCTACAAGCTGCTACAACCCGCCACCAGATCTGCAACACAAATACAAGCAGACAGAAGGCGTCTACAAGCTGCAATGCCCTGCCACCGGATCTGCAACACAAATACAAGCAGACAGAAGGAATCTACAATCCACAATGCAACGCCACCGGATCCGCAACTTCTATACAAGCGGACAGAAGGCGTTTCACGAATATTCCAAAATACCCTCGCACATACACTGTAGTTTGTACACACTTAGGTACACTAAAAGAGGGTATACAATCAACACCTGCATGGGCCCCAGCGAGCGTGTTATTGGTACACACGTGACGTCCAGGGATGCTGCGCGGGTTGATAAATGAATTCAAGTTCGAACCCGATCCTTTTATACGGATCAAGATCAATAGGAGTTGACAGGGTTAGAACCTCCAAACAAATACACAGTTGTGGGGACAGGTGTATTTATTTTAATACATTCATATTAGACCTTCAAAGCCTATAATCAAGAGAATTCACTAATAAAAAGAAAAAGCCTACGAAACTCGATCCTCCTCAGCAAGCTAAATAGGAGCAAACAGGGTTTGAACCATTGGATAAATATGCGATCACGAATTTGACCGGAATATTTATTTCATACATTCATATCAGGCTTTTAAGGCTTTCAACAAAGAAAATTCACAAACAAAAACACAAAGCCTACGAGGAACCCGATCCTCAGTCAATAGCTTGGCTGAGTTGACAAAGTTTAGTTCATAAGAGAAATGACCTCACACCTCGATGATGGTCGTGTTGATTGCTTATCTCAACCGGAGGGGCTCACAAATATATTCCAAATGCCTCCCAAAAGTCCAAAAATCCAAAATTTACAAATTCAATCCCAAATTTCAGATATTTAAAAAAAAATTGAAATAAACAATCAATCACTTAAAGCAAAATCCATCCACGCTCCGCAACAGTTTGTCGGGGTGGACAAATCAAAATTTACTTCAGCTCACAAAAAAGCTAAATGCCTAGTCGAAAATATCACTAGGATCCATTTTCAAACAATCTCCTGCCAATAAGGACGTGGTACGTGTCCTCTAACCGGCGATTTTGCCGCTAAATGGCAGTGCAGGATAAATGGTTATGACTACCCGGGGCCCTCTGAACCGCGTGGCTTTGCCGCCAAATGGCACAACGATATATCGGTTATGGCTAGAGTCAATGCGTTCCTTATTGGCATCAAATCCTTGAGATAAGAATCAATAGGATATGATCGATAGGGCACAAAGCCCTCTGTTAGCTAAGGTGGATTCAAATTTGTCCCCTTAGGCAAACATCAACCCAGGTCTACAAGGTCCCCTTGGACAAAGCAACCCATGGCTGCCGACAAGGATCCTTCTGTCAGGTTGGGTCGACTACCTCCTCTGACTAAGTAAACCAGGCGTTAAAACTCCCTCGCCGAATAAAAAGAAGAGCGAGCGGAGGTCGGGGCCGAATTTTCGGAGCCCACAGATTTATGGCGACTCCGCTGGAGATTGGTTTCTCTTTCCATCTTTGGCTAGTCGTATATTTAAGCTATAGTAGCAGCAAAATTTGATGAGTTAAGATTTAAATGTCATGAATAAAATATCTTTTTAATTGAACTCATTAAAATTTCTCTAAAAAGTATTTTGAAATTATATGGATTATCCATTTATCATTTCGTTCTGTCGAGTCCCTGCGCTTTGAAAGTACGGGGGAATATATCAGATCTTGATTACTAATCCCCATCTTTTATTTTGTGCAGAATGGACCTCCAGAACACTCCTTTCACCGTCCAACTAGGAAGTGGTGCCAACATCCAACTAACAAATGTTATCATTAACACGGGAAACTCTGGAGCCACCATTCGATTTGGTGGGCTACAATTCTCCGCAGCTACTGCAAGCGCTGCTGCCATTCCAGAATACGGCATTAACACTAAGAAGCCTGCCAGGAGGCCTCATGCTGCTGATGTTGCTGCTCGTCGCGTGCATCCACCGCCACAGCGACCACAACCATCCCAAGTTGTTAATGCTAATGAGTTCCCTCAGAAGAGGGTCTCAGTATTCAAAAGGCTATCAAATTCTGAAACCCCGACAACAAGAAGGGTCATGGCCGGGAAACAAATTTCTATGATTCTTGCTGCTACCATCACTCTGCCGACTTGGATATCTATGCCTGAAAGGAATGATGCTGAGGTCTCCTCATCTGGAGGAAGACCATCAAGAAGGCAAAGGAGAAGGATGAACGTGAGCTGCGAGCTCAACAGTTGCTACAACTCCACCCATCCACACTGTTGGCTCAAGAACCAGAAGCGAGTGTTCCTACCAAGAATAAGTTTAAAAATTTGAAATGGGTAAAACGAAACAGCTCTACTGGTGAACTTAAACAATTGTTTTGGGAGCAACAACCCAAACCCTTGTTCCTCAAAAGAAGAAAGAGCCCGAGACTTTGTCCGCTAAAGTGCACAGAGTCCTAAAAACGGTAAAAGAAAAGGGGTTGATGAAAAAGAAATACCAAAGGCCAGTGGTGATTGAGGCCAGAAGATCTCCACCAAGAGAGTCGCCACCTTTGGTGACTCGAGGAAAATTTAAGTCAACTTCGCAGGAAGCACATCAGGGTGTGACACTTGGACCACGTGTCCAAGAATCCGCTGTCGAAAGGGCCCAACGAAAAGGCAAACAAGTTTGGAGGTCAAGACCGTATGAAAGAAGAGCACTTGACAAACAAACAAGTACGGGCGTGACATCTGGTGTAGCCTCCCAGAGATCCGCCCCCATTAATAGAAGTCATAAAAAATGGGTCCCTAAGAAGGTCCCAATTGATCATTCCTTTGATGGTCGACACCCTGGAGAATCCTCCAGGGGATCCCATCATCAGCCAACTGCGTCATCCCAAGAAGAAACTAACTTCGATCGCAGCCCGCGGATCGAAGAGTTTTTTATGCTAAGTAATGAACCAGAGATACAGTGGAGACGCCGCTCAGAGATCCGTATACAAGAAGATGACGATGAAAACGACGAAGGGACCATAAGAGTTGAAGTGGTCTATATGGTGGAACATGATGATGAGCGACCACTTTTGCGGGTATACCAGCGACAATATGGGGACACTGCCGGTAGAGATGTCGACTCCTCGGAGAATGAAGAAGAGGAATTCAAAGAGAATCCTTTGTTCCCTGATGCTACCACACTAGAAGAAGCACAAAGGCAGATGCACCATCAGATGAAGGCGAAGGATAAAGAAATTGCTCAGTTATATACCAAAATGACTGAGATGATGACGCAACTGACTATGATGATGCAGATGATGCAGAGAAATATCACTGCTAATCCTACACCTGCTCAGCAAACTAATCATCAGGCAACAAGTAGTGGTATTGCTAATCCGCCAGCTAATCCTGTACCACAAGTGTCAGGAGTACGAGGTTCACATGAAGGAGGAATTGAGAATGATCGTTTAGTTCGCCAACCTACTCCTCAAAATGTGACAAGAACATCCGAGCCTGTGACAGTGGCACAGTTGGAGATAATTATCAATGAGAAGATTAAAGCTATTATAGCTTTGGATCAAGCAGAAAAATTAATGAGCAAAGGCCGTCCGTATCCTGCTGAATTTGACCAGGTGTCGTACTCAAAGGGGTATTCTGTCCCGAAGTTTAACACATTCAATGGTAATAGTAACCCCAAACAACATTTGGCTCAGTTTAAAGCCACATGTGATAATACATGAGGTGTTGACGCTCTGCTCTTCAGACAATTTGTCAATAGTTTAACCTCGACTGAATTCGAATGGTATGCTGAATTGCCGAATGACTCTGTAAGAACATTTGCAGAGTTAGAAGTCATGTTCGTGAAGAGGTTCGCCAGCGCGACCGAAAAAATAACAATCGCTGATCTCGCCTTAGATAAACGGAGGAGAGACGAGTCAGTGACAAAATATATAACTCGTTGGCGCAATTTGAGCATGAAATGTGAGTAACAATTAGAAGAAGAACATGCCGTGCAATTGTTAATGGGAAACATTGATGATACGATGCAACCATTCTTATGTATGGCCACCATCACCACATTTCAGGACTTGCTGGACAGAGTGGCGAAGTTCAAAAAACTGAACTTATCAAAATCAGAAAACCACTCTGATAAGCTCAAGAAGGCTAAAGCCTCGGGTGCTAGAAGGGGTGAGGGCGACTCTACATTTTTCTCTAGAGCTGATAAGGGAAAACAAGTGGCTTACAATGTAGATAAAAGCAAGCAACCGATACAGTATGAAGATAAGCTGAAACAAGTCTATAACCCTAAACCCCAACCGAAGCTGACACTTAGGGGAAATGACAAGCCACGAATGTTTCAGAGTGGAGGAGAACGCCCGAGGCAAATAACGGGAACTGTTGATCGAGCATTCCCATCCCTCAAGGAAAGAATGAATAAAGAATATTCATTTAAGAGGGAGAGTGTTGCCAAGTTATTTCGACAAGCATTAAAAGCAGGCCTAGAACTGCCGAAGTGCAAGAAGCCCGAAGAATCGAAACATACTGGCGACCCGAATTATTGCACATACCACCGAGTACATATTCATCATATTGAAGATTGCTACATCTTTAAGGATTGGTTGGAAAGAAAATATCAAAAGGGGGAAGTCACATTGTCGGACAATGTGTTGGCACACCCCAGAAAATAGTCGATTCGGGTGGTTACGTCCTCTTCCGTACCCCCGACTAAAAAAAAAAAAGAAACAAAAAAAGAATCAGCCCAAGAAGGGAAGTGGGAGACTGCGGTCTACAAGAAGACTATAAAAATGTTAAAACAACTCAAAGGAGTTCCAGGTGTGAAGTAGAAATCTCTTACCCACCCGATGCTGGATTTGAAAGGGATGCCTGTGGCACGAGATTAACTTCCAAACAACATCCCAACCAAGCCGGTTATTTAAAATCCGAAAATGTACAATCTTCCAAAAGAAGGACCAAACTAAAGAAGCCTAAGGAGAAGAAAACAACAACTCAAAAGGATTATCGACAGTTTGGATGAATATTACCAAACTATTAGACGTCCCATCAAGCTCAATGATTTTATGTCAGAGCTTAAAGTGGCTGAAGCAGAAGAGGCGGGTGAAGATTCTCTTCCTGTGGAAACTTGTCGGGTCATTTCGATAACACCAGTGACTCCAACAAAAGAAAATTACGTCGAAGAAGCAACTTCTGAAACTTGTCTTGTGGCATCATCAATGGACTATAGTTCGGAAGAAGATCTATTTTTTCCAAATGAGAATGAGTTCGAGCAAGATATAGCATCGCAAATGGGGCATGTGAGATTGGAGGGTGATTCTGAACTAGAAAATGAGTCTTTGGATGCTATGATGGCTGACTCTGAGGAAGACGCTCCATCAAATGAGCCTGTGCCAGATGAAATAGCACAAGTGCAATTAAGAAGCGGTAAGATGTTGCCAACTCCGCTAAAGAAGCAAATCTCTAATAAAGATAAGGGGAGGGAGATAGTTGTCAATGAAGGTATCATCCCCAAGGACTCTAAGAAGGAAGACACTCTAGTCAACGGGATAGATTATAATATATTGTCTCACCTGAAAAAATCCCGGCACAGCTTAGCATATACGTTGCTCTGATAATGTCTAAGGACCTTCGGGAGACTTTGATTCAGGCTCTCAAAGACCCCGAAATGTATGAGGCATATTTTGCTGAATGTAACATGACGGAAGTCCTGCAAGCCCGTAACGAGCCGTTCATCACCTTCTCCGAAGAAAACATGATGCTTGGGACGGCAGATCATAACAGTCCTCTGTACGTTACTGCAGAGAGCGACGAAATGATAATCAGCCGAATTCTGATCGACCCTGGGTCCTCCATTAACCTTATAAGCTTGAAAGCCCCGAGATCGTTATGCCTCGACGAGCAACATCTCCGGTCGGATAAGCTAATGGTGCATGGTTTCAATGAGAAAGGGCAGAAGACCTAGGATCATTCATGCTCTCCCTAACATTTGGGGAGCTTCATACAGAAGCCAAATTTTATGTGATTGATGCAGATACTTCATTCAAGGCAATCCTGGGTCGCCCTTGGTTGCATGAGTATGGCATTGTCCCATCAACACTACATCAGTGCATGAAGTACCTTAAGGATGGAGAAGAGTTCAGGATCTCTGGTGACATACAACCCTTTGTAGTGCACGAATCAACAATCTATGAAGATGCCAAGTATTTCATTCCAAAGAAGCTGAAGCCATCGAGTTCTCTTGAGGTCCAGTTGTCGAGTACTAAAATTGCAAAGCGACCAAAACAAGAAGGTGAAAAGAAGCAGGTTGGGAGAAAGAAGGCAATGCCAACCCTATCCAAAGCAGCGATCGCTACTAAAGAAAGAAAACATGTACCTCACCTAGGGAGTGATACAGATGAAGATGAGGTCACCCCTACAAAATCTTGGAAGGCATGTAAGTCAATTGCCAAAGGGAAGAAGAAGGCTGAATACTCAGATTCTGACTATGATTATGAGTCTACCTACACGAGTAATGTGCAGTGTGTATTCTCAAGAAGAATAGGTAACCTGTCAATCTCAGACAGCGTATTCGTAGTCACGCGCATTCCCATGTAACATTTCAAGGAAATTACTCCCCGAGAGGTGCATAATATTGAAGAACTTGTAACATTCTATGTGTCACCTCACAGAAAAAGGTGGGTGGGCCAGGAAGTTTATTCTATAAAGGTGGAGAGCGCGAAGAAAAAGCAAATCGCGACTGGTTTTGTAGGCTCATTGATTCTGGAAAGCTAATACCTACGAGAATTCCTAGGTTTAATACCAAAAATATTCGGAAAATGTTACAAAAGCAAATCAATATTCCTACCTCCAAAAAACAACTTCTCCTTTGCCTGAGCGTTTGGTACGGAAGACATCCACGTCCATTACGAAAGAAAGATATTGTTGTAAGGAGAGATCTCGGATTCATCGTGCAAAAATATCCCAAAAGAAGACTTGCCAAGCGATCACATGCGGGGAAATCAAATTAGATGATAGCGACGATGAGGAAATATATGACGTTGATACTTATGATGATCAGCCCGTAAAGGCCAAGACTGCACCTGAAGAATTAGAAGATGGTGGACAGACGGCTACTATAGATGAGCTAAAAGAAGTCAACTTGGGGACTGAAGAAGACCCTCGTCCAACCTTCATTAGCTCCCTTTTATTAGAAGACTAAGCGAAAGAAATGAAAGAGCTTCTCTGTGAATTCAGGGACTGCTTTGCCTAAACATATGCCGAGATGCCCGGCTTATCCCCTGATGTGGCAGTTCACAGGTTAGCAATTAAGCACGATGCAGTGCCTGTAAAGCAAGCTCCAAGGAGAATGAGATTGGAGATCGAAAAACAGGTGATTGCAGAGACAACGAAGCTTATAGAAGCGGGCTTTATCCACGAAGAAAAATATGCTGATTGGATTGCCAACATTGTCCCTGTCAAGAAGAAGAACGGTCAGATTCGTATCTGTATCGATTTTCGGGACCTCAATAAGGCGTGCCCAAAAGATGACTTTCCACTCCCTGTATCAGAACTATTAGTGGATAACACGTCCAACTATGACATGTTCTCATTTATGGACGGTTCGTCGGGTTACAACCAAATTAAGATGGCGACTGGAGATGAAAAACACACATCATTTAGAACGCCCATTGGTATTTTCTGTTACACAGTTATGCCCTTTCGCCTTAAGAACGCTGGTAAGAACGCTGGTGCCACTTATCAACGAGCAATGACATGTATATTTGATGAGTTAATACATCAAAAGGTCGAGTGATATGTGGACGACCTTGTTGTCAAGAGCATAGACCGAAGAGACCACTTGGATGACTTAAGAATTGTATTTGAAAGGATCGGGAAGTATGATCTGAAGATGAATCCTCTTAAGTGTGCTTTTGGGGTCTCTTCCGGCAAATTTTTGGGGTACATTGTTCGACACCGAGGCATCGAGGTCGACCCCAATAAGATCAAGGCGATTATGGAGATGCCACCTCCCAGAAACCTTCGACAACTCCGCTCCTTGCAGGACAACTAGCTTTCATTCGACGATTCATATCGAATATGTCTGGTAGGTGCCAGCCATTTTCAAAGTTGATGAGAAAAGATGTCCGCTTTAAATGGGATAATGAATGCCAAGAAGCATTTGATAGTATCAAGAGATACTTATTGAACCCTCCTATTCTTGCGGCACCAATTCCGGGGAAGCCTCTTATACTGTATACGGCGGCATTAGAAGAGTCACTCGAAGCACTATTAGCCCAACATAATGAAGGCAAGGAAAATGCGTTATACTACATCAGTCGGAGATTGATTGGAGCAGAAATCCGCTATTCCCCAATTGAGAAGCATTGTTTGACATTGATCTTTGCAGTTCATAAGCTCCGCCACTACATGCTTTCTCACAAGATTACCTTGATATCAAAGATCGATCCGCTTAAGTTCTTAATGACAAGACCAGTGTTGACAGGTCGTTTAGCCAGGTGGGCAGTGATATTACTACAGTTTGATATCACGTACATGCCACAGAAGGCGGTAAAGAGACAAGCTTTGGCATATTTCCTCGCTGCACATCCAATCCCATCAGACTCTCCACTCAACGATGATTTGCCTGATGAGCAAATCATGCAGATCGAAGAAAATAAAAAATCATTTTCGGAGATGCATTTTGACGGGGCATCATCGATTAAGCCTGCCCGACCTCCAAATATTGCAAGGGCTCGAACCGGCATCAGTCTCATTTTTGTAGCTCCCGGGGGAGATATAATGAGATTTTCATTCAGTTTGACTGAACCTCGGACCAACAATGAAGCCGAATACGAAGCTCTAATAGCAGGGCTGGAGATTGCAATAAATATCAAAATTCAAAATCTTCAAATCTTCGGCGACTCTCAACTTGTGATAAATCAAGTCTTGGGCATTTACAAGATTTGTAAGGTTGAGCTGGCTCATTATCACCGACGGACCCTTGAGCTCCTGAAACAGGTTTCAGGTTCCCCGAGGACAAAATGTCAAAGCAGATTGCTTGGACAAATTGGCCAAGGAAATGGCGAATACCAACGAGGAGAGACCTATATATATCGGAGTTTATAACCGTCGGGTGTTGGAACCCGCCCTGTTGCAATTCCCGCGGGCAGAAGAAGTATC
>NW_021320126.1:145392-194581 GCF_001605985.2 Dendrobium catenatum | reverse complement strand
CCCCCCCCCCCCCCTTCCCAGGTCCGCCTGGTTTGGGCCGACTACTATAAGTGAGAATCGGTCCATTAGGGATCAGTTCAACCGGCCCAGGAGAGGCCGGCCTAACACATTCGACAATCAATTAGCTTGCAAGCAAAGGTTGAAGAGAACAAGAAAGAGCGAATGACTCTTAAGCACCACAAAGATGAAAGGAATTTTAGATGAATATACAAATATCAAGTTCAAAGTGACATGTAATCCTTCCGCAGTCAATGCTAGTTGACATGCATTCAAATCTACAAACAACAAAGTTTCTTACAAACATACACAATGCAACGCATTTGAAGCACATACGAGCCCCTACGAGGTCAAATGTGTCATACCTGCAAGAACAACGAATGGCTGCAGAATGCATGTGTGTCCTATATGCATTATTGAGATCTCCAACACAAGCAACAATGCCTGTAGATTGAGATGGCAATACTACCCCTTGGTAGTGGAAGACTCATCCCTACAAACAAGCACGATCATCATACCACCTGAGATTGGTGAAAGGTGAATATGATGCAAGGATGATGGTTCTTCTACGAACACTCCCAAGAGTTTGTAGTAAATACAACTGATCCCTACAAATAAATACGAGCTACTTGTGGATAACAGCAATGGATATATCGTAAGTATAACGAACCCTTATGGACACAAGTACAGATATCACCTACAACAACGGTAATTGAGATTCGCAAGTACGTCGGGTATGAAGACAACTCAATGTACAAAAAAAGGCATTTCCCGACAGGACGAAAGGGGTGTTTGAACAAATTAGAACTAAACTTCCTGGTGTTCCAAAGTTTCTTCTTGGTCCTATCCTTAGGAAGAAAACAGTTTTGGTATCCACAAACACCGAAAATAATAGGTCAACTATACTGGTGATCTTGAAAGGAGTTCTTTTCAAAGCTACAGTGACGAATTTCAAGAAAGACCTTCCCGTGAAGGAGAAAGAGGAGTCAACATCAAGATGATGAAATGCATCATAACATCCAGATAAAACCGCCACCGAATCCCCAACATCCATGCAAGCGGACAGAATGTGTTTACAAATGTTTCAAAGTACCCCCGTAAATGCACCGTAGTTTGTATACACATAGGTACACTAAAGGGGTAAATACAATCACGACCTGCATGGGCCCCAGCGAGCGTGTTATTGGTACACATGTGAAGTCTAGGGATGTTGCGCGAGTCAATAAATTTGAACTCAATCCTCCTAAGCAAGTAGGAGTCGACAAGGTTCAATAAATAATCATAAAATGCCCCCAAACACCCACAAGGGCCCCGGCCAGCTTGTTATAAGTATACACGTGACGTCTAGGGATGTTGCGAGGGTCAATAAGTGAATTCAAGCTCAAACCCGATCCTTCTATGCGGATCAATAAGAGTCGACAGGGTTCGAATCTTCAAATAAATATACAGTTGTGGCGACCGGTATATTTATTTTAATACATTCATATTAGGCATTCAAGGCCTATAATCAAGAGAATTCACTAATAAAGGCATAAAGCCTACAAAATCCGATCATCCTAAGCAGGTAAATAAGAGTAGATAGGGTTCGAACCATCGGATAAATATGCGGTCAAGAAGTTGGCAGGAATATTTATTTTATACATTCATAATAGGTCTTCAAGGCATTTAACAAAGAAAATTCACAAATAAAGTCATGAAACCCGAGAAACCCGATCCTTTATTGACAGCTCAACAGAGTTGGCAAAGTTCATCCACAAAATGAAGATATTTTCAAATGGAAATGAATTTAAAAACACCCCGATGATGGTCGTGTTGAATAAAGAGCTCATACGGAGGGGTTCATAAATAATTTCAAAATGACACTCAAATACCTACGAAATTTAATGCTCCAAAGAATCCAAAATCCCAAAATCTTCCAAAATCCAAAATACTTAAAATTGAAATTAAATCATCAACCACTTAAAGTAAAATCCATCCACCCTCCGCAACAATTTGTCGGGGTGGACAAATTAAAATTTATTTAAGCTCACAAAGAGCTAATGCCTGGTCGTGAATATCACTAGGATCAATTCTTAAACAATCTCCTGCCAGTAAGGATGTGGTATGTGTCCTCTAACCGGCGCTTTTGCCGCCAAATGACACCGCAGGATAAAAGGTTATGACCCGGGGCCCTCTGAACCGAGTGGTTTCCGCCCAATGGCACCACGAAATACCGATTATGGTCAGAGCCAATACGCTCCTTAGTGGCATCAAATCCTTGAGATATGAATCAATAGGATATAATCGATATGGCACAAAGCCCTCTGTTAGCTAAGGTGGATTCAAATTTGTCCCCTTCGACAAATATTCACCCCATGTCTACAAGGTACCCTTGGACGAAGCAACACATGGCCGCCGACAATGATCCTTCTGTCAGGTTGGATCGATTACCTCCTCTGACTAAGTAGACCAGGGACCATGATGGCCCAAGATGACGAAACCATGGGATCTTGATCGGGTTTATCATTCATTCCCCCACCATCCGCTTTAAATGCAAGATGGTGAAATTTCTAATTTTAAATATCATCTAAGCCCAATGCTGCTACTATATGCCAGATAACATGTATCTGATATTCTGATTAACGACTAGCCTTAATCGAAAGTTCTCTCTCGTAATCGGGAGGGGTAATTAACTATAGGGGCTTGCACCTATAGGAAACCAAAACTCAGATTATAAAGTCCTCGCAAAATGAGGCGAAATCTCTGGGTAGTGTCTTATCTACAAATCCATCTGCCTTCCAAAATTTACCCCGGAATTTAATATGTTAAAACTCTCCCTGAAAAGAAAAAACACAGTCCGACGGAGGCTAGGGCCGAATTTTAGGAGCCCACAGTACAATATTATGAAAATTAACTTTCATCATGACCTCCTGTCATTCCTCAACACATAGAAACACAATTGCAAACACATGATTGAAAACAAAACTTTTCTTCTATGCAAAAAAATAAGAAACTTATATAAACTACTGTTATTGAAGTTTTATGAAACGAAAACCAAATTGATGTTAACTTATGTTCGCCTTGTATATGCCATCATCTAAACACCAGTCGCTTTCTAATAATTAAGAATTTAGTAATCTAGCATGTAAGTCCTAAATGATGAGGAACTTAGCACCATTAAACTAATTAAAAAGCTGAGGAGAAGAACATAGCCTTAATGAGTTTGTATCTGATGTCCTTATAGAAAAGAGGTTTAAATAAGTAAAATGAGCGATTTGCCTTTACTACTGGACTTTAGACTAGATCATTTACAAATTCTTAAATATTTATAGCATCCATGCCATATTCGACAACAAACGAAAAATTAATAATGTAAAAACATTAGCAATCAAAAAAATTGAAAATATTATGGATCAGAAGACGTTAGAAAAAGCTCAAACACCAAACATTGTGAACAAATAACAACAGGAGCATTCCAGCAACTGAAGCAATATTTGGCACTTCTCCTACAAGGCCACTTATTTTAAATATGCCATGAAAGCCAAACAAATAGCTTAATACATCAGGCAATGAACTCACAAACTTTACAGAAAGCTTCTTGATAAGAAAAATTGAAAGTAAAAAAGGAGTAAATTAATTTAATAAGCAAAAACAAGACGTGGTATTAGGAAAGTAGTGTCATGCCCCAATAAAAGCAAGAAAAAACCTGCCAGAAGTCACCGGAAGTTTCTGGGTTTTAATATGAAGACAAACCTGAAAAAAATTGACATGCACTTAAATAAAAGTAGCTTTCCATTAAATATATAATAGAATGGATGGTATACTGGTATACTAAACCTGTCCTGATATGCTATCTAGTGTGTACCAGATAGCTCCAGTTTGACCTTCATTTTCAATAGGAATAATGACAGAACCAAGCACTGTGCTTTTCCATATTATGTCCCAGTCATAAATTGTGACACTAATCTGAAAGTATCGCACAGAAAATTAAAAATTATCACATGAAAGACAGGCCTGTGGTTTCAAGATGCATAAACAAAATATGCTGAAATAACATCTGATGAGGGGCTGCATAAAGTACAAGAGTTTTGTGATTAATCTTGATTCAGCAATGGAATTCCGAAAATTCTTAAAAAAACATTAACTTCTTACTCCAAGAAATAACAGTTCATGAGCAGTAGAAGAAAAATGAAAGTGCGGGCGGATTATCTTATCGAAAAGAAAAATCTTCTGCATCAATAGAAATACTTGTAACAAGACCAAACTGTGTAGCACATTATGTTCCCTGTCATGCTATTAAAGCACCAAAGCGAAATTTAGAGAATATATTTAATATACTTACCGACTGGGTTTCTTTACACACCATTGTGCCACAACAGGTACATAAATATATGATATACTTCGTAGGGATGTGTTCTGGCCATTTGTCACCACCATCAGGTCCATTTTGCATGTTTTGTATTAGAACATGCTGCTGGATGCTACCTTATGAAGCTTTTGCTATATGAACGAGGATTACAGAATGTGGTCTTTAAGTTCAATAATAGGCATAGGCTGATATGTTGATTGAGGGTTTACTCAAATTGCATTGAATCTACTGCTTAGATTCTCAACATGTTGATCAGTAGCAAGCCAGCTAATTATTGGAGGCTGTTACAAGAGGCTTCTGAGGTGGCATCTCTATATACACATCTTGACTTTGTCAGGAAGATTAGTGAGTGCAAAGTGGTTTATGCACTTTGGTGTCCCATTATTACTATTATTACCTGCAGACTGGAGATATTTGGTAACACCACCCCCCACCCCCTCCAAAAAAAACCCCTCTCCCCATGCTGCAGCAGCAGCGAGTTAGGTTTAAGCTTTATTTTCATATTTCTATTGTATTTGAAGAGCTCACTGGGGTTGTCATATTTTAATAGCTTGGATTTTGCAACGGAATCAGATGACAGCTAAACAAATCTACTTAAGATGCATTCCGGATGGGAATTTTTGTTATTTTACCAGCAGCAAGAAGATCCGCTGGCTCCTGGCTCGAAACTTGACATTTTAATGGCGCTGAAGCTATTGTTGGGGTGTAAATTATGATTGGATGATTCTTTTTCCCGTGATATTATTTTGGGGCAGGTCGGGTGGAAGGTTCAAAATGGCTGGATGCTCTTTCATCAGATGCTTTTGAAGCACCTTCTTGATGGTGGCATATTATTTCAGCTTGGGTATTTATTTTGTGTTATACACCTGAGTGTCTTATTTATGAAATTAAATTTAAATTAGCATAATAATAAGATAGAATTTGAAAATGCTATTAAATTTATTTATGAAATTAAATTTAAATTAGAATGACAATAAAATTTTAAGGCCAATTATTATAATAATTAATGATTTATGAGCCAATTTCATTAGACAAGTTCAATATATTTATAAGAAATAAATTGCAAATTAATTAAATAATAATAATAATAATAAATACATTTATAAGAGGAGAGGATAAGTAAAAGAATAGAAATTTATTTAAAAGATGAATAAAAAGAAAAGCGAGCGGAGGTCGGGGCCGAATTTTCGGAGCCCACAGGTAATTGTATTGTTTCTTCTAATTGCTATTACAAATTATTTATTTTATCGTTGCTTCTAATTCCATAGCAAATGATTTATTTTTCACATATAAAATGATTGATCATTTCAAATTAAATTAGCATCTTATGTTTTACATAAGATTAATGAATGGTTATAAATGAAATGGCTAGATAGACATACTTGTATGTGCATGTTGAATTGATAAAGCACACCCCCTTATGGTACTTGGTTAGGGAAGCAACTTGTGCTCGTAAATGGAAAAGGTTATGAAAAAGAAAAATGAAATGGAAAAGTAGTACCTTTTGTGACACTATTTTTTACGGTATCTTCTGTGACGGTTGTATTATTTATAAAAAATGATAAAGATATGAAATATGCATAATATTGATGAACATGCTTAAAATGTTTAATTAGAATTACCTTATGTTTTGAAATGAGCATGCATATTATTTCAAAAGCCTTTTGTTACAATAATTTAGAAGCATGATTTACTCACTAAGTTATTTTATGACTTACTGTTTTAATGAAAAATATTTACAAGTATTATTCAAAAGCTTAAAATGAGTAGAATATGAGAGAATGTGTATCGTAGGCGCAACACTGTGAGGGAAAGGTAATTATTGTAAATGTTTTTATTTAGAGGTTTTAAGTGACTCTTTTAGTTTATCGGTGATAGTTTTAGCAATTGAAAATTTAATCAACCATCCGACCGTTTGTAACTACTTCGTTGATTCGAGCCTCCTGACCAGGTCGTGGCACACCACCTCAACATACAAGTTTCAAGTCAACTTCCCTTGTTTTCTCAAGGTTATGACAACACAAATATTTTCATTTGTTCCAATAGCAGTGAATCCTTAAATATCCTGTACACCATTGGACACTGTGAGCTAGGCCCATTTTTTGACGAAAGAATTGGAACTTTGGATTATAGTCAGATAGATGATATTTGATATGAAACAGCATTAAACTTCCTCAAATTTATTTTGAGTTCATCAAAAAGTAGAAAAGACAGTAAAAATAAATCTTAATCTCTCTTCACGGTATTCCTAAAAAAATGATGTTTCAAAATCAGCAAAAAAAAAGTGATCGGCTAGGAGCTCATGCATGATACTTGTTCGATGCAGTCATTAATATTGAAATAATGGGGCAAGGGCACATCAAACTAACCTGGACAGGAAGAGCATCAACAAAAAAATTAAACTCTTCTCCCCACATTGGATTTCTCGAGCCAGGAACCATTGAACTAGAAAAACATTGAGAAAAAAAAATGCTCAAGACGAAATCCCAGCAGATTTACCGTCATTGTCATGTAAATAAACATATAAGAAAATAAAAAAGCATACCATTCTAACATGGAAACAAGTTATATGCAGTACTAATAATAACTGAAAAGTAGGAAAGTTAACAACCTCAATGTTCTTCGAGAATTTGACATGGAAGTGTTGTTAAAAAAATTTTAAGTAAAAGCAAATGTTAAGTCCTCACCTGAGAAAAAGATGAAAATCCAGTTTGATGAAACATATTGGTCACTAGTGATAGATTAACTTATTTTGACAGAAGAAATGTATACACTAGTAATTTGATGGAGCCCACTTCAAGAAATAAGTAGAAGAATTTATTGATTTAATTATTCAATGATTCATGAGTAAAAACTACGTGTAAATAGAAATGTAAGGAGGTGATCCACAATCTTCCCATCAACTACAAATAAATACTTTCAAAACATAGAATGACCAAAAAATGAAAAATGACAAAACATGATCCGAATATTTAAACAGTACCTTTATTACATTTAATGAAATACAAAGAAGGAAAGATCAATGCCTTGGATCACTGAGATGGATGAAATTACAAAAAGTACATAAGAATAATACTTTTGAGCAATGACCTGGACAAAGCAAAAATGAAAGCTCACTGGAAAAGTGTTGGCGAAAGGATAAATTGGAGGATCTCAGCAACATCTCTTAATTCCCCTCAAACTGGGTAGCAATTATCAAACAAAATCAACTTAGCTTTGAGATAATCGATGCATCGTCACCACCCTTAATAATTAGTCAAACCATTTAAAGAATGTTTGCTTAAGATCTTATAAGGTTTTTCGAAGCTTGCAAACTTTGTCAACATTGACTTGACTCTCACTCAGGGGAAACAAACATATAGACATCTTATTCAATATCATCATTTAGAAAAATATTTTTTAATATCAAGTAGGTGTAGGGGAATATTTAGATTTTGGAGAGAACCGAATGAATGGACTTAAGTTTAACAACCAGGGCAAATGGCTCCCAATAATCTATCCCATAAAATTTGGTGAAACCTTCGGCCACCAACCAAGCTTTGAATTTGTTCAAACAACCGCCAATTTTATCTTTAATGGAAAATTTTCACTTACAACTGACTGGCCTCTTTTTTTTGGAAGTTTAGTCATTTCCAATGCACCATTTCTTTCAAGGGCATCAATTTATTCATTTACAACACACTTTCACTGAGTTTGCCCAAGAGCTCCCTAAATATTATTCAAATTTGAACCTCTATTAATGATGTAACAAGGGCATGATAAGTAAGAGCTAGCTTTTCATATTAGATGAAGCTGTAGATAGAGTGCTCAATACAAAATCTAATACATTTCCAGATTGAAATAGCTTGACCAAGATCATATAAAGCTGGTCCAATAGTTATGTTACTGATGTGGAGTTGAGAAGCATAATGTATGCAATAGTTTTACTGTCTTCTCTTCGATTTTCAACCTCCTGGAGTATGCAATACTTTCCTTATGGCATTATGTATAGAATATGAAGAGTGGCAATTGATTTCAGTGAGTTGGTAAGACAGTTTTTTTAGTTGAGTTTATCTGGACCAGTTTGAAGGGCTGGAGTGGTCACAGTAGTAAGCTGGATTTCCCAAAGATGGTATTCCCAAAATTTTCCCCCTTCATATCATCTTTGGTAAAAAACGTCTACTATTTGAAAAAAAAAAGGTGACATCCATGACATTATAATTTTTTTGTGGGTGGAGAAAAACACTTACACCCTTTTTATTCGATGAGAATCCAAGAAAAATAAATTTGACTTATCTAGGTTTAAATTTGTTGAGATGTTGAGTATGTTTGTGGACAAAAGAGGTGCATCTGAAGAATTTGATTGGAATGGAAGCGATGATATGGGCATGTGGGTAGGCTTGCAGGATAACAACGAGCTTACAAATTTAGTATTCAAGAAGGCATACAATTGATGAAAAATGTTACACATAACATGGTTTTTTCCAAGAAATATTTTAAAACATAAGGTAAAAAAGAAAATTTTGAGTTACTATAATTTATACCTTTTTTTTCCTTTCAATACTCCATTTTGTAGTAAAATGTCGGCTCATGTGCACTAACGAAAAATACATTGATTCAATAACAGGAATAAATTGTGGAGTGATGGTGCTCACATCCAAAGAAGGACCTTGAGATCAATTCAATCGAATACAACAAAAATGACAGGCTAAGGACGCAACATCACACATAAGTTGCACAAATGTCACCCATTCACAAAACAGAATGCATAGATACATCTGAAAAATCGAATTTACCCAAAAAGGATCACTCATGTCATTGAATACGCATAATAAGGCGTGTAAAAATATTTTAATAGGTTTATGAATAACGCATAACAAGGATCACATAATAAGGATCACATGTATTTTCACAAGTTCAGATTTTTTTCTCAAAAATGGAAATGCAAACATGATAAATAATTGAATATCCAATTCAAGATAAGGAACAAGAAAACAACACAATCCACATTAAACATTAACATGCCCACTAAATTTTTCCAACTTGAAAAGTGAGCTTTTGTCTTTTAAGAGAAAACTGTGTTGAAAGAGGGAGAATAGCATTGTCAGATCAAGGGAGTATGTGTGTGTGTGTGTGTGTGTGTGTGAGAGAGAGAGAGAGAGAGAGAGAGAGTCTTCACACGATTGCTCTGGCCATCATCCACCTTCATCCTCCATGAGTAAAAGTTTTACTTAAGGGAAAATTCTAGAAGAACCTCTTGGATTCAAAGGGTCACAAGCAACTTTGTCACTGTTGGTGAAAGAGATTCAGCTACTCCACCGCACCATTGGTGAAAAGGATCCAGCTACTCCATCGCACTGTTGGTGAAAGGGATACGATACTCCACTGCACTAGGTTGGTGGAAGAGATTTTGTAAAAGCTTCTCCGCCTTATTGTGGGGGTAAAAGAAGAACCACTAAGAGTTTAGTGCAATACTCGAAGTGAAGAACTCTGGGGAGTAGACGTAGGTCAAGGTTGATCGAACCACTATAAATCTCTAGTATATTTATTCTTGTTTGTATCGCACTTTAATTTCTTGTCATTTTACTTTCTTGTCATTTTACTTTCGTGCAAATCCAAAGTTGAGAACATTGAGAATCATTTGAATTTAATTTTGTTAAAAAATAAAAATAAAAATTTTAAAATAAAGAGAAAATAGTGTTGCAAATTTATTTAAGAAGTTGTTTTAGGATTGCCACTGCTTATGGACCCAAACCTGGGTGATCTATCCATGACCAGGATGAAGCTTGGGTGAAACTAAGTGGAGGTCCGAACCGACTGATGTTGAAGAATCAGCGGATGAGTTGTGGTTAGGGGTGAAATGCCACTCGAACCCAGAGCTAGCTGGTTCTCCCCGAAATGCGTTGAGGCGCAGCAGTTGACTGGACATCTAGGGGTAAAGCACTGTTTTGGTGCTGGAAATAGTTACGGACCCGCACAAGCTATAGTTAGCTTGGAGCAATAATGGAGAGTTTTTTGAAAGAGCTTTGTAAAATAAAGTGTAAATGGCATTATTCATTCCTATATTGAATCAATGAAAATTTATTAGGCCTTTTGCTAATTAAATTTGACATCTTGATCCACAAAAGCAATCTTTATCATACTTCATACTCATCACTCTGCCAAAAATCAATTTAAAAAAAGGCAACAAAATAGCTAAAGTATTTAATGATCTTATATGTTACTTTCCTTGCAAGTTAGAAACAAAACTAGCAACTTAGTCCATAGTAAACTATCTTTCATCACAAAGAAGCTATAGTAAGTTTAAAGTTGAACATATTTTTTGTACTGTTAATATGACTGTAATAATGATAACAAAGTTCTCTTGGGTATATTATTGAAATAATCTGAGCCAAGACAAACCATGACCAATTGAGCTGAATTGGTCTATACGCTTCACATGACCTAGCTTGCTTTCTCCCAGATCATATGAATCGTGTAATTCCTCCTTTCAGTTTCCATCATTGTTTAAAACCTCACACATCTTACTACATGGGACTCATATTTTTTAGGACAAAAGGCTAGGACATCTTAATCCTTCTATAATTTCTCCTTCGAGGATCCTTAACCAAGATATCATAAACTACAAGGTAGCACCACACTCCAATTTATTCTGACTCTAGCATTTCCCTTTAGACTCTTATATGAATTTTTTGCAAGCCTAAGATTCAATGTGGATAGAACCTCCCTACAATCCTATGTCGGTAAGTGACCTGTAGAAATTACCTATGAGGACTTTGATTAATACCTCCACCTCTCTATTGAAGGAGTATAACCCCATAGTGTTAGCTCTAGGGGGGATTATGATTGAACACAGGTCAATCTGACTCTAAGAAACACACCACTCAATAAACACTAGTCGCTTGTAAACACTCTCACCTAACACGCCGGCATCATCCAGTATATTCTTAGAACCTCAATATTACCCAAAGCTGGAGATAGAGTAACATTGCCCCCTTATTGTCTATTGTCACCTATTTCATTATGACTGTAATTGAGTTCGATGAAGCAAGCATGATTATTATATACATTGATAACCTTACATCCATTAGAAATACAGCGATCTGACATAGGTAGAATATCGCTCAAGGACACATTATTGCCTATATCTTAGATGTCAAATACCAACTAGTGTATTCTCAACCAGTAGACATTTTCCCTACCTACACCGACAATTCCTTCCACCTCCTTTTTAGTGATAAATGCAATGGGGAATAATCTACAGAGGAGTAGGAGTTTGATGTGGAAGGGGGAGACCTTTGGCACCAACACCAGCTCCAGTTCTAGCACCTATGCACCAACCACAATTCTATGAGATGATGATAAAGAGATTTGACCACTTGAAGATATGACTGGAGACACATATCCAATGGTAGTAGCAACATGAGGAGGATATGTCCTTGTTTGGAGAGCAATTTGCATCATTTCATCTTTGTTTTCATCCACCTCCACCATCACCTGATCAGAGGTCTTTTTTTTAGTAGTGTATCATGTAGTTTGTTTGATTCTTATAGTCTGTTTGTACTTTTTAATTTTTATACTTTGTAGTGTCTGTTTGTTCAAGTTTTCAATTGTAGTTTCTTTTTTTGTGATGTCAAAAGGGGGCGTAGAAAGTTATTTGTCTATATCTCTTTTCGTAATATATAATTGATTTTTGCAAGAGTCGCTATTCTTATCTTTCTTGATTTAATGTATTATAAAAGGTGTATGTTAGCATAGCGATCATGTATATACACACAAGGGGATTTAAATTAAATGTATTAATTTTTTTGAAGTTTGTACAGTACAATTTGGATCACAATGTATGACCAAATTAAAATAAAAATTAATTAAGACATTTTATTAAGAAAAATAAATTTTAGTTAATCATAATATACGATCATAATGGTACATGACGATAAGTTGTAATCAGGAACCCCACCACCAATCAAATTTAGGCAATATTTTGAAATATGCATTTTGTTCTAATTATATTGTATGAACCTTTTTGTACTGTACAACATTTGAAAATATTGTCTAAATTAATCATTCGAATTAAGCTTAATTAACCTTTAATATCGCATGGTATGATCCATATTGTACAATATAATCCATATCGTACTGGATGATAGATAGAGAAGATGTTTGGTCATCCAAGAGTGTCTTGGATAAACTACGATTTGATTAAACTAATCATATTATATGATCAATTGGAACTATTGAACTGATCATACAATGAACCATATTCGTACAATATTAAGTGGAGAATTGAATTAATCGTACTATATGATCTTTAGATTGTACTATACGAACATAGACAGCTGAATTGATAATTAGGGTTTTTCTTGGAGTCTTGTATTTAAATAACTCTTATTTTATTTTGAAGAGTCTTTGGCATTCAAAGGGCTTGAGCTACTATGAGAGAGGGCTTTTGAGAGAAAATTGTATTGAGAGAGTGAGAATAAGTTTTAAAGATATTACTTAGTAAGGGGGCGAATAACTTAGAAGAAAAATAAAATTCACTTGAAATTCAACCAATAATACTTTTCATCATAAAAAAGGAGGAGATTTTTGCAATTTGGGAGTTCGAACGCATGTTTTGATGATAACAAACATTATTGAACTTTATCTATTTTCTTACATATGTTACTATTGCATATGTTTTCGGTGTGTACTCATGTTTTAGGTACAGCATGTACCAAATAAAGCTAAAGGACAAAGGCTCACGACTGTGTAATATATAATTGATTTTTACAAGAGTCGTTATTCTTGTCTTTCTTGATTTAATGTATTATAAAAGGTGTATGTTAGCATAGTGATCATGTATATACACACAAGGGGAGTGAAATTAAATGTGTTAATTTTTTTGAAGTTTGTACAATTTGGATCATATTGTATGACCAAGTTAAAATAAAAATTAATTAAGACATTTAATTAATAAAAATAAATTTTGGTTAACCATAATATACGATCATAATGGTACATGACGATAAGTTGCAATCAGGAACCCCACCACCAATCAAATTTAGGCAATATTTTAAATTTGCATTTTGTTCTAATTATACTGTATGAACCTTTTTGTACTGTACAACATTTGAAAATATTGTCTAAATTAATCTTAAAAATTAATCATTCGAATTAAGCTTAATTAACCTTTAATATAGCATGGTATGATCCATATTGTACAATATAATCCATATCATACTGGATGATAGATAGAGAAGATGTTTGGTCATCCAAGAGTGTCTTGGATAAACTACGATTCGATTAAACTAATCATATTATACGATCAATTGGAACTATTGAATTGATCATACAATGAACCATATCCGTACAGTATTGAGTGGAGAATTTAATTAATCGTACTATATGTTCTTTAGATTGTACTGTACGAATATAGACAGATGAATTTAAAATTAGAGTTTTTTTCTTGGAGGCTTGTATTTAAATAACTCTTATTTTATTTTGAAGAGTCTTCGGCATTCAAAGGGCTTGAGTCTACTATGAGAGAGGGCTTCTGAGAGAAAATAATGTTGAGAGAGGGAGAATAACCTTGTCAGATCAAGGGAGTGTGTGAGAGAAAGAGAGAGAGTCTTCACACGGTTGCTCTAGCCATCATCCACCTTCATCCTCCATAAGTAAAAGTTTTACTTAAGGGAAAATTCTAGAAGAACCTCTTGGATTCAAAGGGTCACAAGCAACTTTGTCACTGTTGGTGAAAGGGATTCAGCTACTCCACCACACCATTGGTGAAAAGGATCCAGCTACTCCATCGCACTGTTGGTGAAAGGGATACGATACTCCACTGCACCAGGTTGGTGGAAGAGATTTTGTAAAAGCTTCTCCGCCTTGTTGTGGGGGTAAAAGAAGAGCCACTAAGAGTTTAGTGCAATACTCGAAGTGGAGAACTCCGGGGAGTAGACGTAGGTCAAGGTTGATCGAACCACTATAAATCTCTAGAATATTTATTCTTGTTTGTATCGCACTTTAATTTATTGTCATTTTACTTTTTTGTAATTTTACTTTCTTGTCATTTTACTTTCGTGCAAATCCAAAGTTGAGAACATTGAGAATCATTTGGATTTAATTTTGTTAGAAAAGAAAAATAAAAATTTTAAAATAAAGAGAAAACATTTTCATATTTATTTTTCTACAAAATCAAAACAAAAAAAAATTGCATTTGATTTTTCATATCATTAGATTATGTATTACAATATCTATTTTTGAACTTAAGTTTTGAATTTGGTATTAAGTTTTTCAAAAAAGATTTTTGAAGAAGAAAATTGTTAAGACACCAATTCACCTCCCTATTGGTGTGCTATTGTAGTTCAAGTGGTCTAACAGCCACAAATTTTAACTTTCAAGAAATTCTATCCAAATATAACTTGGGAACTAAATTGTTTCAATATAACATGATGTGACCCATTCGATATACATATTATGTTGGCTTGGGTTGTGACAGTTAATTTTTAGTTATTAAAGCAATGGTTTTAGAGGAATTGATTGTAACATAACCATAGGATTGAATCTATAGAGGGCGGTAGACTCTGGGTATTTTAAGGTGAACATTCAGAAGTGTGAATTCGAAATAAATTATATGATGCATCCCCAAAAGTTTGAAATGACTGAAGAGCAATTTTTTCTAGCTAGACTTTGATAGTGTAGAGTATAGTAGGCGCCATGACTTCTAATTTTATATCCTAGTTTGCTATATTAATGGCCTAGTTGATGGGTGAGGCTCAGAGCACACATATATATATGGGCTTGACATTATTGTTCAAACCATAATAATTGGTTCATGTGACTAATAGAGTTATCTCATTCGACTCATTTCAAGTTTTTAAACTTATTTAAGGTAGGGAAATTTACTATAAGCTCTATATTTCTACACAACTAGCTGCTCAGGTTGTAGGTGTTGGATTCATAACTGAACATTAATTATGAATTCTCTTCTTACTTTTAAAGAATTTTTCTCCATATAAGGAAGCTTTAGCATCATGCCTTCCTAGTATGAAAGGCTTAATTGGTAAGGACTTGGTGTTCACAAGCACTAAAAAAACATTTTCGTGATTATATTTTGCTTCATGGTTAGGGCTTTTGGGTGAGTTAGCCTTTCAAATATTGAGATCCTCTTCTTAGAAGCCTCCACAACAATTTTAACCTCAACAGATCCGTGTTTTAGCATAAGAAAGCCGTTTGATTTGGCCTTGGGTGGGCATGTTATGGATAGGAATAACAATGTCTCAGGCACTAAAATTTATAAACTGCCAAATTGGATAGTGGCTTCAAAATCTCCATTATTGACAGCAAAGTGGATGTTAACTCCATATCATAATGGTAAAGTGAGAGGACTATTTATAGGTCCATTACTAAACATTATTAAAAGAGTTATATAAATTTGAAGTTAGTGACGAGTACAACAAAATCAAGCTTTTATCCCACTCAATGGGATTAGCTACATGAATCCTTTTCTCCATTATGTTTTATTAAGAGTCAAATTCTCACTTAAATAAAATAAAAAAGGTCATTTCTAATACTTTACAAACAAGTCTTTTTAGGTCTACCTCTACCTCTCTTAATATAAGCCGAATCTAATACATCTACTCTCCTAATCGGGTCACCAAAGGGCCGATGTTTTATGTGAACAAACTATCTAAGGCGATTCTCTCTAATCTTATTTTCCACTGGAGCTACTCCAACCTTTTCACGATATGCTCATTTTGCATTCTATTTCTAAGTGAGCATCCTCATCTCTGCAACACTTAACTTTATTATATGCTTCTCTTTTAATGAAAAATAAGATTATAATCTTCTATCATTTTTTTTATTATTAAGAATCTATTGTAATATATTGGTGTGGTGGGCTATAGTAGGTATGAGATACACACAAAGCAAGAATGAAATAAGAATATTCTTAGATTTCCTTTGATATAAAAAAAATGAAAGCCCACTAGATATGCAAGTATGCATGCCGATCAAGTAATAAAGTGATAGAGAAGAGTGTTGATCTTATGAGGAAGTGTTATGCTTAATTGCAATTAAACTATTGTCTAATATAGATGCAAGATTTATCCTATTGAATGAAAAGCATTTTTTTTTTTTAATTTTTGTTATTTAATGCAGACTTGCTAGAAAAATAGATGCTAATGTAAATAAAGTATTTTGGACTAATGAATGCAAAAATATATAATTTAATAAGACTATTAATTTTATATGTGCATCCACAGATCATTGTCGAGCTTGCAGGGGTGAAAATAGAGATTTATAACATTCCTACAATTATAATATCTTCATAGAACCTAGAAAGTTTAATATCTTATATCTAGGTATGCTAACATTCTATTTCAATGCTTCTATTTGTTCCAATATTTTTCCGTCAAGTCGATATATCACACTAGATATTAATTACACATATGGTTATAGTACGCATTAAATTAAGAATGAGATATATTGAAAACATCTATAAACTAATTTAAAGCACAAGAGTCTACATTCTTACTTGCTATGCATTTACATCATTAGCCTAAAACTTAGAAATTTAGCCAGCCATGAATAACATAAAAAGAAAACTCATGCTCATTTCATTCATACAAGAAAAATATACAAGAAAATTAATAAAGATAAATGTCACCCAAAATGATTAATTAATATTCTCCACACTCCTTTCTCCAATATAGAATTGCTTACACAATACAAGTTAAGATCTTCAAGTGAAAGTATCTTGAACTTCCTAGTCTCCCTTAAACTTTACTCTCAGGAGGAACTAAAGGAAGATACTCAAAAGTATAATACTCCACTAAAAATGATAGAACTCCCTAACAAAAAAATTGAAAAACTATTTATAATAAGTGCAAAAATGGCCTCAGCCATTATAGCATTCAAAGTGTTAGTGTTGCGATGTTATAAGATGAACTAGTGTCACGGTGTTGTTGGGCTTGCTATGCTGCAGCATTGTGCTAACCTGGCATAGTTAATGATTGAATCGACATGTGTATTGGCTGAGTCAGCGTAACTCCTCATGTTGGTAACTCCTCCGCTTTGGTGCTATAAAATTCTAGTGTTGCGACACTTGGAAGTATTATCTGGTGCTACGGCATCGTGAAGCTTGGTGCTCAGGTGTTCAATTTCCCGAGACTAAAGTGCTAAAACACTTATTTCTGGCGCAGTGGCACTGTGATGCACTACAGCGTTAACCTTGTCTCTGTAACGGTGTTGATTTTTCTTAAATTTTTTAGTGGTCGGCATTGTAATGTTTGAATTAGGCGTTAAAGCATTGTATATGGCAACACTGTGGTGTAGAATTTGTGAGAGATGTGACACTCATTCAACACTTATGAATTTTTAACTTTTCATAAATATTTTTCACACAAACACAACTAAAACAACACATTTTTACTAAATTTTAACAAAATAAATAATACACAATTTATACTTAATATATATTCAACTAGTTAAAAATGGAAAGAAAAATATTCCATGATAAAATCAAAATTTTATGAACTTTAAAAATTTGTGTATAGCTCTTTTGAGAGATTTTGTTCAATGTCAAATTTTTAAAATGAAGATTAGATTATCGATTATACTCACATATATATTTCTCTTATTTTATAATAATTTTATGATCTGCTTCCAAATTTTTGATAGGCATAAGCCCCTATGATTAATTACACCTCCCTGTCAAGAGAGAGAACTTTTAATTAAGTCTAATGATTAGGCAATAAGCATTTAACCTATCGCAACAACAATTTTTATTTAGGATTAAGAAATATTTATCGCCTTTAGCTTCAAGTGGATGGTGGGGAATGATGGCGAACACATGGTTATATCATCCTAGGTTATTAAAAACTCTAGTCAACTTAGTCAAAGGAGAAAGTTAAACCAATTAACTTGATCGAAGGATCTTATCGGCAACTATAGGTTGTATTGTCTAAAGGGACCTTATATACCTAATGTGGATATTTGTTTAAGGAGAGAATTTTAAGACGACTTTATCTAATAGAAGGTTTTATGTCCTATCAAATGCACCCTATAGGGTGTTGAGCCATTATGGAAAATCTTGGCTTTGACCTTGGTCGTAATTTTATGGTACCATTTGCAATGAAATCACTTAGAGAGGCACAATCATACATTTAATGATAAAACCACCAAATTAAAGTACAAGTTGCACATCCTTGCTAGCATAATTTTTTTTTTTAAATGGTCATAATGATACAATTGATTTAATATTAGCTCATTATGAGTTGAGGTTATCTTAATTTTGACACCTTCAATAAAGTGTTATAGAGTGTGGATGGATATTTGCTTTTAGTTAGGGGCAGTCAATTTTGCTTCTTTTTTTTTTCATTTTTTAAACTTTTGTTATTTTGTAGGATTTTAGACTACACAATAGTGTATTTTAGAATTTGAGAGTGCAAGATCCCGTCCGGTTGAGATTTTATATCAATACAACCATAATTAAGGTTAGATTATTTGAAATATTGTGCTTTACAATTTGGAAAAAAAATATATAAAAGTGAACTCTAATTGTCAATGTGCATGGCCCATCATAGGGGTATTATTCTTGTCATCTCCAAAACTTGCGAGGAAATGAATTTAACATTTAAAATGGGACTTATAACTCTACTCTATAAGCAAAGAAGCCCACTTGAGAATAATAACACTCTTTGATGAATTAGAGTTTGAGTTTGAAAGAAAATTCCAAGATGATTGCTTTCTTTTCAAAATGGTTATATGATTCTTGAAGCATAGTAAATTCAAATTCATTCTAGCCTTTAATCTGCACAGTATTTTCATACTTAGGCATTTTAATCAAGTATGAAAACTATCTCATAATGTGTGCTCATGATTTAAAAATATATAATTTTGTTATTTGTGGGAATGCTTTGTTATAAGGATGTGCATGATATTTTATTTTGGGTATTAAAGCCTATAATTTTTCAACTTTTATGTATGTACTACGAATTTGATGGTGACTGGTGATGTCGCTTGAGGAGCTTTGGTGGTTGGTGACGATTAGTTTAGAACAATTATCTCCATAGTCGAAGAAAAAGCGAGCCACAGTGATTTGAAGTTGTCAGATCCAACGAGTTTGGTGACTACACTTGGATAGGATTCTAATGAAAAAACAAAAATAATTACTTTAAATCCTACAAAATTTTAAACACCAATTCTTCCTTCTTCCTGCTTTGCTACATCCAGACATATTGATGGATTTACATAAATGCGCATGTAAAAGTATCATGAACCCCTCTCCTCTCGTACATGCTGTTGGTCCTATTCAAGCCTTCTCTATCAAGCATAGATCGCAATCTCCTCACTTCTTTGCCACTGCAGGTCTCGAAAAATTATTATGTGCGGACACCGAACATAGCTAAAGTCCGAAGCCCAATAAAAATGTGCCACGTCACCTTGTATCGAACCTCGGTACTCGGTACCGAGTGACGTGGCGCATTTTCATTGGGCTCTGGACGGTGTTCGGCGTCCGCACAGAATAATTACTCGCATGTCTCGAGATAGGAGTGACGAAGAAAGATGACGAGGGTTTCAACTATGGTACTATGGAGGAATGGGACAACAACACCACATGAAGAGAGTTCATGTGGTTTGAGCTTGCCAGAGCGGCTTTAAGCAGAATTTCACTTAAATTTGCACATCTTGTGTGCTTCTTTCCTCCTTTACATGCTATAAGTCTAAGCCTTTTGTAGTGACTTACATCTTGACTTTTCTGCTACTGTTGTTAAAAGTTTTAGTTTGGAGTGAAAGAGGAAGAGGAGAGCTACGAGCCTCTTAACTGTACAGGAGCACATTGCAAGAGGGAGAGCCCGTGAGACAACCGAGATAGGGGTATGCCACTGCAGTTGCTAAAAAAAAAAGTGAGAGGGAGAATCGTGAATGTTGTACACTCTAGGTTATCTATTTTTTTGGTATGTTGGCATGATGAGAGACATGATGGAAAGGATGGTGCAAAAGGGTACGAGGAAGAGGCGTGGGAAAATATGGTGCGATTTGTGGTATTCATCGATCGAACATGTCAAATGCAATTTTTCATCTCATATGCAAATGAATTTCTCGTTTTTTTTCTCCCAAGATGACCCGAGCAATATGGGATCCTTTTCGGCTATTTTCAACGTTAGATATATCGACGATCCATTTAATGAAATAAGCAATGATGGGATTATTTTTTATTGCAATCAAAGTGTTTCAAACTAGATTGTGTGGCATTGCATTTGCTCTCCATCAATTTTATTGTATTCGATCAAATCAATCAGTTCTTTTGCTAAATCAGAACTCATTTTACGAGATGTTTAATAACTTTAATTATAATTAACATGTATTGTGTCACCTGCTACAATGTAATTATGTTCATTTTGGACATAATATTTAATCATGTTGAGCTGTAGAGATTATATCAAGGTACGTATAGTTAGGATTGTTTTTCTTTCGCTTGTTGAGTGATGTATTAGCTTGACACTACAGTTGTATTATTTTACAAAAAATATTTTTCCTATGGGTGCTTATTATATCGTGCCCTCAAAGGCATTACCTATTACTTAGCATAATATTGTGCCAACCAAAAATAATTTTGCTAAAGAAATTTATATGCTTTAGTATGTTAACATCTATTTTATATGGATGTTTTGTAAACTTTGGCTTTCTTTATGTGATTTGAGTTCAAGAAACATGTAGACATGTGAGATAATTCAAAGAGTAGGAGAAGTGATGGTGATCTAGATGGAGCCCTATAAAAAATTCCATATATTATAATTTTTGTATATAATATAAGATTGGGTTTTAATTATGGCAAAACTTAGGTAGGGTGTATTGTAGAACCCAAGTGCACTTAGATATTATTTATTCTTGATAATTGATTATTTTAGTTCATTATGATACATTTATATCTTTTTACTTTATTTATTTTGTGATTAACATGAATGTGGTTATTCATAAGCTTATAAAATGTTAAACTTTATACCCTAAGTATGCAATCAATATACAATCAATCACAGGGAATTAATTTATTTAAAATTTAATACATGAACTTTTTGGGTTAAATCTTATAAAAGAAATTAATGCTAAACCCCCTTAATGAACCATAAATATATAGACAATATTTGACTAACTAATCTACCAAGTGTACTCTATGAAATAAATGATCAGTACCATATAGTAAATCACACATATATATAGCACATTGTGTCTACATCATAGATTTTTTTAATATTATATTAAAGACTAGAAAACTAAATTAAAATATGCATAGTCATGTCTTATTTCATACCATACATTGTTAGTCAGCCTTTGCTTAATCATAAGGGTAGGGATTTATGATTCTCATTAGAAAGTAGCCTGGTTAATGGGACTTACGGCCTCTACTAAAAGTAGCCCGAAGATTTCAATTGGGTATGTCTTATTGCTTCCTTAGAAGTTGCTCAGTGATGGGTCTTACGACCTAGCCTAGTAAGCTAAGTTGCCCGAGTTGTGGGTCTTACAACCAAGCCCTATAGACTAGGATGCCCGAGTGAGGGATCTAAGGTTATGTTACAATTAAATATTTCTCTCAGATGTCGGACTTACGGCTTCTATTAGAAGTTGTCGATGTTTTAATTGGGGGTTAGAGATTAGGTCAATTTTAACATAAAACTTTTCCCTAAGATCGGACTTACGGTTTTCCTTTGAAAGTTGTCGGATAGTGAGTCTTATAACCAAGTTCTTATAAACAAGGCTGTCCAAGTATTTTGAGTTTTATTGTTTGAGTGGACAGTGGTTATCTGACACTAGACCATCGTGGTTTTGACACTTGACAATGATTGTTTTCTAACCTAGCATTTTCAGTAGTGTGTTTGTTGTTTTGTGCTAGTAACTTTTTTTTATTGTGGTATTTCATTACTTTACTTTAGCACTATTGTGTTGCTTTTACACACTTCCAGTACTTTGTTCTACCTACAGTAGCTAGATTTATTATTTTCCAGCATTGATTTAATTTATTTATGATGCATTGATTATTGTTTGTCCGTTTGTAGGTACGTGGTACTTGTAGAGGTTCAGTGAGCTCACAAATAGTTACAGCTGTTGATTGTTGAGAGTTTCAGTTTGTGTTGTGGGGAGTTTTGTACATGAATTTGTAGAGTTTTGTTGACTTGGAGTGTTGTTTGGAGAGTTTGAGTTTGTTGCTTGGAGAGTCTTATTTGAGAGTTTTTTGATTGTACAGCCGTACAGGGTTGGGTTGTTTGTGTTGTTGTTGATAATTGATTAGTATGAATGTTTTATTATGCATTTTGTTTCATTTTTTTTAATTGGTTGGCTGATTAATTAATTAAATGAAAATTCAATTGATTAATGAATTGTTAATTTAAATTTTATTGTGAATGAATTGTTAAACATTTTATAAATTCAATTGATTAGTATGAATCGTTTGGGAGCAAACCATATGAGGTGGGGCCGGCTTGGAGGCAGGTATGTTGCTTCATAATCTCTCTCTCTCTTGCATGTTCGCCTGCAGATATCTATCTCTCTTTCGCTTTCTCTCTCTCTCTCTCTCTCTCTCTCTCTCTCTCTCTCTCTCTCTCTTATTGTCAACAAATTAGAGAGAGGGCTATACCATAGTGGTACATTTAGTTCATATCATAGATCTAAGTTTGAGGCAAGGATCACTTTTTTTATGTCTTAATCCTCATCCAGGCAATTCCCCACTAATGTAGTCAGCTTTATGATCAGATTATAAGCCCCACATTAAATAAAATTGTCATATCGAATATAGGAATAAATTATCTCATCCTCTTAAGTTATATATATAAAGTGAGCTGCCATCCTTCTTTTTGAAGAAATGCCGTTCTACTCTTTATGAAGAATCCAAAAGATAAATATATATGTAATAATTCATTTGTTTTTATTAAACCCACGAGGAGGATTTTTTTCTATTACTCCATGAGTTGCATTCTCTTTTATCCTTGTGCATTTTTTCAATCCTACCGGTGGTTTATGTTACAATTAGCTTAATAACATGGATGACAAGTAATAAATTAATTAAGGAATTTTTTTTCCATTTCTTATTATTTGAAAAGTCATGTAAGACTATCAATTATTTCATAGAACTTACAAAATATGTAATGAAATATTCATAGACATCAATGTAAAATATTATGCAAGAAGATGAGAGATGTGAGAACCGGTGAAGTAGTACGTCCGTAAAAGTAATGAATAGTGAGTTCCAGACAGAAAAAATGGACATCTTAAAAAATCTCACCGCGAATAAATCCTCCATTTCCCCCATTTCGCCGTAAATCCCTAATTTACTACATCCTACGATTCGACGGATTTACGCCAATTTATGGGATTTGGCTGAAGAAGCGAGAGAAAGGGGAGAAAGATGGTTACCGTCGTAACAAGTGAGCTCCCATCCCGTCGAAGGAGGCGAAGAACGCCGTCGAAGTAGGCGAAAGAAGAACGCTTCATCTAAGGAGGCGAAGAAGCAGCTGGTTCAAAACTTTGCCTAACGCGACCAGCAGAGCTCGAAACGGAGAAGGGAAAGCAAACCGTAGACCGGCCAAGGAGAAAAACAATTATAATTACAAAAAGGACTTATTTTATAAAGAGAATGATAATCTTTAAAATTAATAGAATGGGCATAGATTAATCAAAATTTAAATAGGTGCAAATACTCTAAATTAAATAGAGTATTCTAAAATACGCTAAATATTTTGACACAATGAGAATACGTCATTTAATTTTACGTATTACACTCACATGCAGAGAGAAAAAGGGAGGAGAGAGAGAGGTGAGTTAGGAAGAGGAGAAATTATTCTCTGCAGATATCGAATGAAAAGAAATGTTCGAATTTAGTGCATTTTTGCAAAAGGTCAATAAAATATCAGCAAATATTTAATTATGAATGTGTTTTTATTGTCATTTTGCTATCCTTTTTGCCAAAGTGTCGCAAAAGCGCAACAAATACTCAATTATTTAATAAATATTAACTATTTGCTATCGTTTTACTATACTTTCGCAAAAACACAGCAAAAGGGAAATAAAAACTCAGCAAATCTAGAATGTTCTTTCTATTCGGTATCTGCACAAAATAATTAGTTAGGGAGAGAGAGATGACAGCAGAGAGAGGGGGATGATAGCGGAGAGAGAGAGGGGGAGAGATGACAGTGGAAAGAGAGAATAATAAATATTTATAAATTTATTTAGTATTTTAACAGGTTCAAGATATTTACCTATTATTTTAACTGATTTTTAAATATTTATTTAACTCATTTTTTCTATAAAAAAATTAGATATTTAATAATATTACATAAATTTTATTATTTAAATATAGTTATGCTATCATATATTTAAATATAATATTTATAATATATTTTTTTTAAATACACTGTCCCAAAAATTTGGCATATTTTAGAATATTCCATTTAATTTAGCATACTTGCTCATATTTTAATTTTTTAATAATTGATGCTCCTTCTACTAATTTTAATTATTATCATATTTCTTCATAAAATAAGTCCAAATTAATTAAGTAGTAAGTAAAAAAATTCTAAATAATAATTGAATAATTATTTTAATAACTAATTAGATAATAAATAATATACTTATTAATTAAAATTTGTTTAAATGATGCTTTAATAATTAATTAAATTATGTAATAATTAAATTATATTCTAATTATATTATTTATAATTATAACTTATTGTCAGTAATTAAAAATAATCAATAAATATTATTTAAAATATAAATTAAATTGAATATATAAATAAATTTATTTTTTTATTGAACTAATTGCCTTAAAAATCTGGATTTCATTTTCAAACAATTTAGCAGGATTTAATACTCATCTTCCAAACATTTTTTGTGATTTAACACACTAAGAATATACCGCATTCAAATTTAGAGGATTTACTAAATCCTACTTTTTTGCTAAACATTTTCTTAGATTTGTTTGTTTGAGTGTAACACAAATGTAAGAGATTGCTTTTTTATATTTAGTTGAAAGTAAAATGAATTCAGTGTAAAGTTGTGTCAATAATAATTCATAGCAATGGGTATCAGCCAACAACTATTGGTTACAAAAGTGGCAGCACAGGTTGCACAGCAGGGGTGGGGTGATCAATACCATCAGGGTCGCGAGCTAGTGACGATGGTGAGGCAATGACGATGTGCTAGTAGTCAGCAGTGATGGTTGCCAATAACAAGTAGTGGGCAGCGACCGGTGGCAAGAGGATGACAACTACAAGGTGCAAAATCTCATTGGCATAGTGCATTTGAAATTAGTCCAAACATTAAATTTTAAATATATCAAAATGCAATTAAATGATGAATTTTGAATCATTTTAATTTTTATTTTGCTAGTTAATTCAGTGCAATGATCCCACACATGCCGCATAAATCTAGGACGATAGGCCATTGGTGTGGCACTCCTCCGCGCTTATAGTCTGTGCAAGTTCACGAATTCAAACTTGCAGAACCAAAATAAGAAGATAGAGAGAAGTCGACGTAGCTTTGCTGCAGGGTTAAAACTCCAAACTATGGTTTCTCCTTCGGTTAACTTTCTCCGCGCGGAAACGCATAAATACCTACCATTGCCTCTCCTCTCTCTCTCTTCCTGTCTCTCTCAAATGTATCTTCTCCAATTTGCAATGATGGAGGAAAAGGCGATTGAACCCTATTGGCCTCGTTTCCGATCCAAATCTGTGGTGTTGACGCACGCCGCTGCTGATATGGAATCCGATTCCGGCGATTCTGCCTTTGTGATTAGCTTCGGATCGTATGTTATCTATCAAATGGTCGGTCCTTATCAATGCTCTTTCCTTTCCATGCTTCTTCTGCTTCTTGTTTTGTGAGGATGGTGGCTGTTCTTCTTTTGGTTATCTTTTGCTTGTTCTTTTCCTGATTATGATCAGGTTTGAAATTGTGCGTTTGAATCCAATTAGTGTAGTCGAGTTGTTTGCTTTCTTTTTAGGGTTTATTTCAAGGTTTGAATGATTTGGATCTTGAGGTATGATATCCTAGTTTTCTTTGGATGGTTCTTATTTTTTATGGTTTATTGTTTTGTTTTCTAGGGTTTTTGAATTTGGTTCTCTGCGTGCTGGAAGGGCAGTTTCTGTTGCGTTTTTGGTAATCGTTGAAGTTTTTCTTGGCTATTCTTTTGCCTAAATAGACTTCTTTTTCTTTTGGATCTTTTTCTTTCTCAAGGTTTCCAATGTCTTGATCCAAGTTTATTCTATATAAGTGGAAATTCACGGTGGGAAATCTCATGCTAAAGAAATAAATTACTTCTGTATAACAACCTAGATGGAGCACTATATTTATGTCATTCATTCTGCAAGGTCTTTGTTTTTGGAGAGCTCATTACCTGGTGAAGGATACGTTGTGATTTTCTATTCATCTGGAATTCTTTGGAAACGTTTTTATGATTTTTGGATCCAGGCTATAGTCAGCTCCTCTATTTGTATGCCTCTCTTTTTTTTGTCATACCGAAGCTTCTTTCAAGGAGGAAACTTCATTCTGTTTCCTTAATCAAATACACACAATGCTTCCCATGGAAGAAAACATTGAATTGTTTATAAGCGGAAGCCTAAAAATATGGATGCTAGAATGATGGTGAAAGCACAAAGCACATCAAATACAACTAATTTACTGATCAAAAACCAAAATAGTGGCAAACAAATGATTATAAAAGCTTTACTTGTAAGAGCGTATCTCTTAAACAGTTATAACTTTAAACAGGAAGGAGATGTAGTTTATGCATCCTAATTTTAGAAAATTAAGGAAATTTTTAACCTGAAGTATTTTTATATTTATTAGTCTACGCCATAATTTTCTGATAAGGATTTCTAAGAGTTTTAATGGCTTAAAAGACGACACATTAAGTTGATATTTTGAATGTTGTTTTAATATGTTTAATGCAAGCTATGCTTTGGAGATTATAATATCTATTTGATATTGTGGAGGACTAAAAGTTTGATATATTTTTATCTTATTGCATTTAGTTTCAGCATCCTCATGAGAAGAATTAAAAATTTTCCAATCATGTTTGTGCTGAAACTTTTAGGTATTATTTGTTTGTTTACGCTATTTGCATTGCTTCTGAGATGGTTTTGTAAGCGTTATCTTGATAAAATCCTAGTCTATCCTATCCTACTATATTGTAATTATTCTTCTTTGTTTTACTTGTCTGTGCGTATTATTTATCCCAATTAATATAAATTTTCTTTATTTTTTATGGAGAGTTTCAGTAATGTCATACTTCTATCTTTAGTTCACCATGTTCAGTATGTTTGGAATTTTATTTTATTTTATTTTTGCAATATTCCCTTAAAATTTCTATCTATAAACAAGCGAACTCATTGAGAAAGTTTCTTTGTAAGATTTAGTTTTATTTTCTCTGACTAAGGTTTTTGGAAAACAAATTTAGCAACTTGATGTTTTCACCTTCCTTCTTATTGGCATGAGCTTTTTTGTTTGGTTTCTTAAAAACCGTGTAGTTAAAGTAGTTTCAAGAGTCATACTTTCTAACTTGACCAACACTGATGCAGCTTTTCTATCCTTTTCTATATGATAAACTTGAAAAAGTGGAAAATGAAAATGAAGGAACAATCACATATCCTATTTTTTCTTACAAACTTAGGGTACATTCTATCACATATGTACAGGAAATGTCTCTAGAAATTAGCATGCACTTTTACTCACTATTGTGTAGTCAATAAGCAATTATGCTGATCTAACTCTAGTATGATACCATCAAATCAATGTTGAAGCAGGCTTTGAGTTATTTCAATATTAAACTAGCTCGTGTGACTACAAAAGAAGACAAGTAGCTTCTGGGATGAGCTGATATGGATGTGTTGGATGATTAATGTTCTCACGAGTAAATAGGTTATTGAGGGAGTATTTGGCATGCAACCCGAGCACAATCTAGCATGCCTAGTGTTGCATTGTGTATTGTACTTGTTTGCTGCAACTATATTTGACGATTTGTCTCTGCTCCATAAAGTAACTTTGTTCCTTACTATGCCAAGAATCACAATTCTAATGTGGTGGGATTAGACCCATTCCCCCATCCCCCAAAATTGGCAATTCATGTTGGTATGCTATATTTATTTATTTTTCACGGAAGAACTTTTTTTTAAATTTCAACTAAATGAAGTCATAATAGGTTGGGATTTGTGATTTAGATAAAAGATTGTGTTGGAGCTAAGATGAAAGTTGCCAATTCATAGAATCTTTTAGGAGCATGGGCACACTCAATACTTAAGCAATAAAATATTGGCGATTTGCATCTTATACTGGCATGGAGTGGGTGCTTGAACTCTTAAAAGACAAGCATACATGAAAAAACTAACTTGGAGACTCTATTACTGAAATCATCTATCTTGAAAGCATTAGAGAGGTTAAGCTTAAGCAGAAAATTGTCATCTTCATTTTCAGTCTTATCCCTATTTTTTGGGGTGGGTTTTGGGTTCATTTCATGTTTTGATGTAGTTTTAAAACTGGTAAGGAATCCAATGCACCCACCTCACCTCTTTCAATTTGGCTTGGGACTAATTATGATAGCTTTGAGTTCAAAGGGGCATGTAAAAGAGAATGTTTACCATAGCCATTGCAATCTTGATTTTAGAATGGAATGAAAAAATCCATGTTTCACCAAATCTGCTATTAGATTATCTGTTGGGCGCTCAATGCGCCAACAGTTGACATTAACTGGCGGAGTTTGCAATAAGCTCTTTGGTAGGATCTATGTCCTGATCAAGTTGAAATCTCTAAGATAGTTCCCCCTTCAATAGTCTATGCATCCAAAGGATTAGATATATCACTTTACAGTATTAAGAGGTGTCCTAACTGAAGATGCTTTATATTAAGCTGATATGATTTTCCATTTAACATTGCCATGGATTCATCGTCTACTATTATCCTACCATCAACTTTGAGAGATGTGATAAATTATTGTAGCCCTCTATATTGCTTAAATTATTGTAGAATTTTGAGAAACCAATTGATGATGGCTAAAGAGCAAGAAAATCTGTTAAGATATGTTACTTTAAAATTATAAGAAATAGAAGTGAAATTGGGTGGAAGAAAAGTGAAACTCTATTGTGTTTATTTGGCCAAGCTCTATTTATAGATTTTTTCAATGGGTAAAAACCAAGAAGAAATAAACCACAACTACGAGTAAAAAAAAAAAGAAAATACTACAACCAAAATTACATTAAAAAACTACGAAATCAACATGGGCTGTAAGCTCCAAGTTAACAATATTTGGCTTGTGCATTGTCATGTCATCAATCTGAGGGCCAAGGAGGCACTCCATTAGTGATGCAGCTTCCATACCATCTTTGGCTATTACCGGCTATAATTGCTAATTGAAATTAGCCTTTAGCTGGTTTGCTATTAATGAACCCCACAAATATCGCCAATATGAATTATTTCTTTCCTAATTTTTTAAAAAATGACATCATTTTAACATGCCACCTCATGTTAGTTGTACACATCTAACAAGCCTTAATTACTTAATTTTTTAAATAGAAGTCTTGTCAATCTTTTATTCAAGATGTTGACAATCTTATAGGGGGAATATATAAAGCACATGGATCTCCATTTTTTTTCTTAATGAAGTGTTGATTTATCTCCATAAGTTTAGTCTAATTATGATGAACAAGATAATGTGTTATGTTGATGGATCTATTAGCTCTAATTTTATAGTGAGACTAATTTGCATTTCATTTGGATGGTGATACGATTGGAGGGGGCGGCCAGCCCAGCTATTCAGTCTAGCATGGACCGAACCGGCCATTAGGCTAGGCAGAATCTGGCTCAAAAATAGGGAAAATTCAGCCCCCTTGCCCAGTAAAACCATGATTCATTATGTTAGGAGGAATAATGAGAGAATTAATTAGGGAAAGATATTCAATTTGAATTTAAATAAAAGAGGAAATATTATTTAGGGATGTTTCATAAAATATGTTTAATTGTTTATGAATGTTTCCTAAATCATGCTTAATTGTTTAGGAAGATTTCATAAATCATATTGAATTGTTTAGGAAAGTTCTATTTATGATTTTGTGTTATAGGGCTATTTAAGGGGGAGTTGTCTAGGGTTAGGGTCGGCTATTGATGAGTTTTGTGTTTTACTATAGTTTTTTTTTTTTTTTTTGAGGGCTGCCTAGAGTCGTCTAGGTTGATTGAGAGAGCCGATCCACCTCTTGAATTGTAGAGCAATTTTATCTTTCATTATTTGTTGAAAAGATAATAAAAAAATCAGTCTACTTAGGTTTCGTTTGGGACGGCTTTCTTCCTACTTTTTAAAGCAACTTTTTAGTACAAAAATTTATTTAACTCAAAAATTTTGTACTAAAAAGTTACTTTATAAAGCAGTAAGAAAGCTATCCCAAACAAGTCTTAGTTTCTTTACTGTTTTTACTTCCAAGACACATTAGATTGAAACCTTGGGTCTTTGAATAACTTTCTATGTTTCATTTTTTTCAAGAGTTTTTCTCTCTTTTTTAACTACCTATCTTCATTTTGGATTATTACGGACATCTTCTATCTTCCTTGGAATTTCAATTTCTGTAAGGTTGGAGACTATCAAGGATTGATATTTATGTGAGGATCTTGAGTACTATCACAAGAAATAGAAGTTTGAAAATTTGTTGAGTCTGATCAAGATTCATGATAAGTTTTGGGAGGTAGAACTTCACTTCTCTGTAGACTCTTCCTTTGAGAATAAACATGTTGTTCAGTGGGATGTTGCAGGGCCAGTTGAAGAGGAGTTTTGATAACCTACATATTTTTGTGTCTAGGAAAGTTGGTGGTATTAGTGGGTTGGAGATTTAAGAGGAATTAATATCAAAACTTTCTTTTCCTTCTATCTTTATTTAAATTTTTTTTTTTTTAAGAATGATTTATTTTCAAAGAATGTGACATCCATATATATAAATACTATTCTTTGAATAGGAGAATAATATGTATACCACTTTTGATTTTCCTCATACCCTAGAAAGATACACTTGAAGTTTTTGGGATCAATTTTTTTATTAGATTTATGATTATGATTGTGGATAAATCTAGTACACTCAAATAGTTTAAGTGAAATATTATAAATTATACTAATATTAGGAAAACACAAAGTACATTGATTTGAGTTTTAAACTAAAGTATATTTGTAGGCAACCGATTTATAAGATAGTAGGCAATGAGGATGGCGTCACCCCAATAACATTTAGGATTATTAGTAATAAATATAATGTCTCTAGCCACCTCTAAGAAATATCTTCTTCTTCTTTTTAGGTATACCATTTTATCGAAGTGTGTTGGGGCAATAATTTGGATTGATAATATCATTTTGATTTCGATCAAAATGTGGTAAAATATTTTGTTCCTCTATAGGAATAGATTATTTGAATTTTAGCAGAGCATTGGATTTTAACCATATTTTGAAAATTTTTTAAACTTGATTTTAAGTAAAATTTATCTTTTGACAACGAACACACAATAATGTGATCATCAATAAAAGTGATGACTATTGTTTGGAGTGGCTTTATATAGCTTAAATTTAACAAGTTTTGATATATGGATGGATCCATATAGCACTATTATAAGTAAAAAAGGATTGGTGGCTTTATATAGCTAAGATTTGAAGGCAACTCTTTAAAGTTTGGCAGGTTGATAGATTTCATATTGAAAATAATTTTATAGCCAAACAAAGAAGGAAATAGGTTCTTAAGGTAAGGAAAACTATGATGACCTAACCTATAATGTGATAACATAACTAGATCTCCTTTTTCGAGAGTAGAAAGTCTTTGTTGATAGTAAGGGCATGATTACTCTCCTTGGAAACTTCATTAAAGTCGTAGAGCGCTCTGACCTTGCTAGTTCTGTTAATCTGCTTTATGGATACGTGGTCCCAAAATTAAGATTTTGATAAGAATGTGATTTTACATATGTAATCATTTGCTATTTTGCTAATAGATAAGAGGTTGAAAGAGATACTTGGAATATCTTAGACAAAATTTAAATAGCTTAATTCTAGTGTTTTCTATCCCAGCAATAGGGGATAGAGATCTATTAGCAATTGACTTTGAGATTTCCAAGTGAGGGAGTATAAGAGAAGAATAGGTGAGCATAACCCATCATATGTTCTAAACTTCTAATGCTTCTTAGTCAATGATTTAGGGTTCCTAGCCTTCCATAGTATTGTTAAGAGCAAGAGAAAAATTATATTTCTAGGCTAGAAGGGTGGAGTTGGCAGCTTTTTAAAGTGCGAGTAATTTGTATAAAAAGATCCCATTATTCTGTGTTTAAGGAAATGTTGCCATGGTTTTCAGTACTTTTCATCTTTAGTCTATTACTTTTAGTTTGATAAACACTAGTGTCTTGTAATGATTTATAGGATTGTTCTGATTTGTTAATTTGCTGTAAAATTTCTAACAATTTTCTCATGTTCTATTAGTGTTTTTATAAATATTAGAGCAAAGGTTTCCTCTCCTTCTATGCCTTAAATTATTTCTCTTGGATTTTGCTCCAAACTTCTGATGACAAGGTCGTATTTTTTAGTTATGAGAGAGTTTTGGAACTTCCAAGTATTATTCTTTATCTATTTTCTTCTCTTATGACTTTAGCATATGCTTCTTCAAATCTGGGTTGTAAAGAAATCCCTAGGATTCTTCCATGCATCTCGTCTAGATATTTATTGAGATCTGCAAGTAAATCATAAGTTCTTATTTCATCCACAAGTTTGATGTATATATCTGCGCACTCCCTACACCAATCATTTTGCTTGAAGATATCTAGTTCTTTCTAAATTTTTATGACATTGGTGAAGTATTATATGATACTCATACTTCCTTGCTTGAGGCCATGAGCATAATCCCATAATTCACACAATTGAAAGGAATTTTTTAGATTTTTGTAAGCCATATTAACTGTCTCTCAGATTGTTTATGTGGTGTTGTAGATCAATTACAATTATCCAATGTGTTCTTCCATGGAATTAGTAAGCCAAGACATTACTTAGGCATTGTTAGTATCCCGTGATGGAAAGGAAAGTTTAGCCTTTTCAGGTTAGGCATTCAATCTTCTCTCTTTCTGGGATCACCATCTGAACGGAGCGAGTCCATTGGAAGAAGTTCTTATTTAAGTTGTAGAAAATAATTTGAGTGGTGAGTGCTCCTCAAATTTTGTCAATAGGAATTATTTCTTTTCTTATCCAAAAAGCAACGACTGCATCCTTAATAAAGTATTATTGAATGTTTTTAGGGCTTGGATTAGAGGTGTAGTTAGGGTTTAGGCTATGTGTAGTAAGGAAGTGGAGGATAGGGTTGATTGAAAGGCTTACTAGGGATTTGTGGAATTTGGGGAGGGAGGGAGGCGCACAACTGTAGAGTTCAGGTTTTTAATTGTGAAGGGAATTCAAGATCTTAAACCTTACGTTTTTTGTGTTATGTGGAGTAAGATGAGAGAGGTTGTTATGTTTAGTGAAAAAGGCCTAGGCCCAGACAGGGAAGGAGGAAATAAAGTAACATAAAAGATAACTCAAGAAAACTCATCAAAGAAGTCTCCAAGTAGAAACTACCTAGCTGTCACCACAATTGCATGTAAGCAACCAAGCAAGAAAATAATTTATTCATCAATTCATAACATTATAGATGGACCAGAAAAAAGTGAGTCACTTTTTCTTTTTCACATACACCAGTTGTCCATGTACCAGTAGAAGATTCGGCAGCCTTGCTACATTCCAAGAAACATAGGAGGATTATATGTGGGAGTGGTAAGCAGAGGCAGCTAAGGTTAGTAGAAAGGGTGTAGGCTAGAGATTGGAGGAGGAAATAAAGTAAATTCCAAAGATAACTCTAGAGAACTAATGAAAAATATTTCCAAAATGAAGCCACCAAATCATCACCACAATTCCATTAAAGCAACCAAGCAAGAAAATGATTCATTTATTGATTTTCCAAAGTTATAGGAGATTATAACAGACAAAATACAAAGCAATCCTTCTTGAAATTGTCAGTTAAGCTAAATAAGAAAAAGCTGTTCCAATTGATTGCAATCTTCATGCTTACTCTTTTGAGTGACGGGCCAAGTTAATTTGGAAGGTGAGTGGTCTTGGTTTTGAACACATGTTGCTTATAGAAGGGTACAGTGCACTTGGATTTTGCCACATGTTGGAATTTGATTTAGGAGGCGCTAGCCATATTTGATCTAAATCTTTTTCTTTGAATTTTGTGCATGTTGATAATGATGATATTTGATATAGTCACTGGTCCATATAAATGAAATTGTTTTGCTTTACATAATGCCATGTTGAGAAGTTAAATTATCTACGTTCTTGGATTGATATATTTATTATTGTCCAACTTATTGGCGCCCTTTCTCTCTTAAGGGATATTTCTAGCATCAATTGTTTTGATGACAAGGGAGGAAAGAGATTGCATGGCATGACCATTGATAGCCTAAGCAAACTACATAGTGACTTGTGGTGGTATACTACAAAATGTCAAAAAGGTCCAATATAGTGCACCTACTATTTATGGAAGGTTATTTTAGTCCCAAACTATTTAATGCATCCAATTTAATCCTTCTACTCAAAACTTTCAAAATAGTCCACTAACTCCTCAAATATGATCTAAAATAATCCAACAAAGAGACTTTTTTGGATCATATTTGATGAGTTAGGGATTAAATTGAGCACATTAGATACCTATGATTAAAATTGCCCAATAAAAATGGTCTAGGCATGATTTTGACCTTTTTTTCTTCTATGTGCGTGTGCACTCTTAATATTGTGCAACCTTATATTATTGAGAGAGGCTTGTTCCTATAATTTTTTTAGAGGATATATAGAAATACCAAATATATTACTAATTGAAAGTAGAGCACAATGTCAATTACATATATGAGTGTGTGCGTGCACGCTTTCAATTTTGTGCACCTATCTAATTTTGAGAGAGACTTTTTCCTATGCATGTGCATGTACTCGCGAGTGCTCTCAATTTTATCCTAGAACTTTTTTTATAGGATAGATTATCCCAAATATATTACTAATTAAAAGTAGAGCACATTGTCAATTATAGATAAGTAGACTCATGCCTCTTTATAGATAAGCAGGGTACAAGACCAGCTACCAATAGATTCATAGAGAATTGGGGAATTTTTAGTTTAAAAAGTTCGCATGCCATAATTGAACTTGTACGTCTATTTTAGAAATGAGGATCATGTTGCTTGTGCTATAGCTCTTTAGTGTTGCTTCTATACCTTGCACGAACAAAATAGAGAAAATAGCAATTATCTTTTGAAGGCAACAAGCGTTTTGTTCATGGTCATTTCTCATAGTCTATATTTGGGAAATGCATTATTCTTTTTAAAGATTGAAAATACATATCACACACACTATTGGCTCTATCTTGTACATCAATACTTTATTTTGAAAAGCCTTTGAAAATGTTCTGGGCTTCATTCACTATCATTAATGCCTGCTGTCATTCTTTTTTGTTTTTCATTTTCTTATATCTCTTTGAGCATCGATTAATCTCAATTATCTGAAACTGGACAAAACTATTGTGAATTTCTATCTACATATTCCATCGGAGGCCTCCCCCCTCTTGCCTAGTGAGCAAAAAAGAATTTGTCTATGCATTCCCAAACTCCATTTTCTTAACCCGGATGTCTAGTATTTGGTTTAATATTACATAAGGCTGAGTGTAAGAAAATTTGGTTGTGCTATTTCGCCGTTTCTGAATTTCTTTGCTGATCATCATTATCCTTGAATTATCCCAATTATTTTCTTTCCAATTATTAATAGTAGTTTGATGATATGTGCAACCTTTTGCATTTTTTAATTTGTCTTGGAAATTCTTAGGTATTATATGCGCAGCGGTGTATGGATGAGAATGATATGCCAACAATTTTCAACAATATGTTTTTTTCACGCTAAATTAAGCTCAGAAGGCTCATAGTTGGGAGAATGTGTTGGCTACAACTTTGTCATGTCTACACTTGAAATCTTCCTAACGAAGCACATACTGGTAAATTGATCTCTCTTATTTATTTATTGCTTATTAGTTTGTGTTGCTCAACTTGTATAAGTATTCATCCTATATTTTAGTGTTAGGTATTGCGTAAAGTTGGCTTCAATTTAGATATTGCACTTTCTTATGAAGGCTGTTATAGGCTTCTTTAATAATCACGGGCATCCATCTTTGCCTCTCATGTTATATCTTTCGACATATCCACAACAACTATTATTATTAGTACATCTTTTGTTTTAAATTTAGATGCCACTTCTCAGAGGAAAATAATGATCTTTTTTCATTCCTTCGCCTGTCTTCTCTTGCCCCAACCATTGTTGTTGACAGTTCCCTTTCTCCCATATCTAGAAAGAGTGTACATTCTTCAAAATATACCCCTTTCAGAAGTTTTGTTTCCCCTAGTTTCTACTTATTTTATAGTTTATTTACTGTAGTGCCAAAACTCACAATTGTTCAATAACCTTTTATCCCTCATTGCTTCTCTCAAGCTCAATATCTCGGCTCAAGGAAGATGATTAGTGTTAATATTGAAGTCAGTGACATCTACTACTTTACTACTAATTCTCCTTTTATTTTTTTCTATTATCATTAGTCTATGGTTGGCACTATCAGCTGAATCATTCTCCTACTAATAGACTTTGAGATTATATTTATTATCTCATCATTGCTGTCATTTGAATGTCCTTTTGATTTGTTACATCATCTTGTTTCTTTTCTTACCTATCCTATTAGCCGTTTTGAACTAACGCACTTAAACATTTGGTGCACCTAGTCAGGTTCTTACTCACTTTAGATTCATATATATTGTTAAATTTATTGATGATTATTCAAGGTTTGGATTTAATTAATCAATGTCGGTATAAAGTCCTCTATGTATTTCTTTTTTTTTTTTCAAGTTCAATTCTCTTCATTAATCAAAATCTTATGCATTGATAATACATGGAAGTTTATTCTATCCCCATTTTAAATATTTTGTTTTAATTATAGTATTATTTATCAAATTACTTGTTCATTTATCCTTTGGAAGCTCCTCTTCTTATGGCTACCCTACTACAATGTTTATTCTCGATGGCCTTGATATCTTGCCAATTGCCCTACGAAAAGGTTAAAGATAGCATATTGCTTATATTGTTCCATTCCCAGGACATACTAAGGTGAGTGTTCTCAATCATCATATATGAGATTTGGTTACTCCTGTCTTTGGGGTTAAATTAATTACATTTCATTGGGTCTTCACCATCAAATATCATTCTGATGGTTTTATCAATCAATACAAAGCTCTATTAGTCGCCAAATGATTCACTTAGGTTTATGACATCAACCATTTTGATTCTCCTCTTCAGTGCAATTAATCTTGATTCATGTTGCCGACCCCACCTGATGTGATAAATGTTTGATGTTGTTGTTGTAGTATTGCCATTAACCATGATGGAATCTGTTACAAATGTTTTTGAGTAATGCCTTCCTTTATAGCGATTTTCATGAGGTTGCTTACATTGAGCAACCTCTTAATATGTTTTTCCAAGAGAGAATTATGTATGTTACTCGGGAAGGCTATTAATGCCTTAATTTGGCAATTTTTATGAAGTCATTAGTGATATTGGCCTCCATGTAAGCTGAACTTTGGCCAGCATGTTTTGAAGTATTAACCAAAATTGTTTTTTTTTTTAATGCGCAAGTACTGCTGCATATCATACAAGAAAAAGCTCTTTGCACATTTTGATGATTTTCCAATCTTGCTTTATACAGTCCATAAATCAAAATCTATGGCGCATTGCGAGAGAATAAAGTTCCCAGAAAAGCTATGGCTGAAGTTACCGTTAGTCAGCCCCCATTCATGTTCTCTACTTACAATGGGCTCACTTTTTGCTGCATCAAAAACAAAATATAGCCGATAGTTTTGTAAACTTTTCACTGAGATTTTACCATTTCTTCATAGATGCTTCCATTAGATTTGGCACTCTTGAGTGTCTTTACTCTCTTTTCCAAGTTTTGGTGAAGCCATGTAGCACTTTATACAAATGAACTTCTCTGGTACTTTATCCTGATCATTAACACCTGCACATCTCGTATGTTGCCAAACTCCACAGCCATCACACGCCATCATTCTTTCTCCATCATCGTCCTTCGCACCACACAGGCAATCAACCTCCCAACTTTCAATTCCTCTTTCCATCCTGAAACGACTGAGCTTTCCATGTCCTGCCAGACACCTTCCCCTGATCAGAACTACGCCTTTAGTGTTTGTTGGTTGCTTGATTTTAGAATCAGAAACTGTGTTATATCCTACCACCTGTTCAGGTTGGAATCTTTGAAAAACAATATAAGTTTCCCTGAATGCTTTCGCAACCTGCAACTTGAGGTCGGCAATGGCGGCATTGGCTGGCAAGACCACAAGTTCAGGTGGTGGAGATGTGTATTCCGCCGGCTCATCGTATAGCTCAACATTACACCAAATATGTGATTCAGATGGGTTCGACGATGGCGCAAAAAAGGTGAGATGTTCATCAAAGTGTTTGACAAAATGCTTGCAGTCCAAAATTTTTCTAGCTGAACTGAGAATAGATTCCCTTGTTTCTTTAGGCTTAAACTGAAGCATAGTTGCTGGATCAAGCATTCCATCATATAGAGATTTCAAATGCCGAGTGAAATGATCAGATGACAACTTGATCACTCGCCTTTGGACATCACTAACCAATTGATCATAAGATTCAAGCCTGCAAAGGTACCACAGAAAACTCAATTTAGAGAGAGGATATAGAAGAAATTGAATGCGAGATTTACATACTATTCTATTTACATATTTAACACCTAAAACTTTAATATTACATATATATCATTCATAGTTCATTTTTAAATCAAATATGTGTGGCATATTTGATATTAAAATAGTATAGGGTGGTATGTATGTAATATTAAAATTTTGGGTGTTAGATATGTAAATAGGATATTATAAAGGAGAAATTATTGTGTGCGGAATCCGAATGCATTCAGATTCCAATCACTGCTTGCCACATTAGCGGATGCACTCCAATGCCCAGTGCATCCAGTGACGTGGCGCATGGTGATTGGAATCTGAATGCATTCGGATTCCACACATAATAATTTCTCGTTATAAAGTGGTATGTATGTAAATTTCCCTAAAAAAAGGGAAAAATAGAACCTGAATTCAATGGCATTCGTCTCCTCATTGAACCGGGACTGAACTACTAATTGGTCATCTGTGATTTTGCCATTGAGTCCTTTGAGACAGTAATCAAGCAGTTCTGGGGATCCAGCCGAACCACTTGTCGCGCCCTTAAGGGCTCGCCAAGTAACCCAATGAGATCTGCCCACAGCCCTAAGAACCTTCACCATGACCTCCTCCATTCTTTCCATCTCTTGCTTGCTCGATGAGCTCAAAGCCCCTGCTGAAATAACCTGTGGAAATTTCTTTCTTGGAGAAGAGAGATGACATAAATGGTCATGAGAGTCTTGAAGAAGGTGATTGACGTAGGAGAAAAGATCCCTTAAAGTTAGTAACTGTTTGTCAGAAAGGGAGCAATATAATGCAACTGCGTTCTGTAACGTAGTGCGTTGCGTTCTGGAGTGGGAGGAGAAGAGGGATAAGGGTACGTTAGCGAGAGTATCCACAGCTTCTTGGTATGCTTTTGCAGTAACTCCAAAGCTACCTGCGCCAAATTTGTAGCCCCAATTTCCATACCATGGTTGGCCACAAGTTACTGCGTTGAGCAGGCGGTACTCCATTCCATGTTTCTTTGATATGTCCATAACTGTAACTTTCCTGCATTTTTTTATTTGACAAATTGATGCATCAATATATAGTAAAAATGAAGTAAACGAATTACTCTTATCATACGACCTGAGCCCACTGCACTTTCATTTACCACCACAAATATAAAAAATAAAATGAACTTTAGAAAATCATGGTTTTATATTCATATATTTTGAATGAAAAAAAAAAAATCATATTCTTAGGAATTCTGTTAATTCGTCAAGTTAAAATTATATTAATTTCTAATTAAATTCAATCAAATGTTATAATTTAAAAAATTCAATCTTTTTTCAAACATAATTTCTACTTTCATGAAACCAATTGAATGTTAAAGTAAAAATTATATATAATTTCTACTATTAGAAGTATTTTAAATGTTCTCAAGATATATTAAAGGAAATTGTGTGAGAGGTGAAATTATTTTGTTATCTAGAGGCGAATTAGAACACGTCATGTCACTCTTTTATTGTGTGCCACTGTTTGTCAGGTGACGTAATGATTGGCATCCAGATAGTTGTTAGATGTCCGCATGAAATATGAGAGTGAGAGAGAGATCTCCTCATAAAAGAAAGTAATACTTTTCCTCCCTCTAATTTTACTATTATGTTCTTGAAACATAAAGATTCAAACTCTTCAACATCATTAAAAATGGTAGCACACAATTTCAGAAATGCCTAAAATTACTTGATCAATAAATCAGATGTCTAAATATTTTAATGGTGAATAATTTTCATCGAATGAGAAGCTATTTGCGATTTTTAATCTTTGAAAGAGCATAAAAAAATGAAACACCACAGATATTTATAAAATATTTAATGATTTGATGGATGAAATAGAAAAAAAATCACTTTGAGTTTGAAGTGCTAGGTGTGTTAAATGTATAGCATCTCGAACGGTATCTCTCGATTGGCAAAATTGGCCTAGAGGCACTCAATTACATAGCCCTACGTTGGATACTCATACTCACACCCAACCAACCACGTACTCACCCATACTCAATAGACATGGGTGGGTTACCCATGGCCTCATAAGTGGGTATATATAAGTACTCAACATCAGGGGACAATGATTTACATTGCTAATCACCATATGCATGTAATATATTATAAAAATTTGAAGTATTAAAAAAGGGCAACAAACCTCAAGGCCATTAATCTGTGGCAAGAAACGTGGAAAGTGGGTGGATGTGAGTAGGTCTGGCATTCCGAAAGTCATCATAGGTGGGCTTGGATGGGCAAAGCCCGCCAGCACAGAGCGTGGGTACCCAACTAGGACCCCATATAGGCTTTGCAATCAAAACACCATGAGCTTGCCTTTTGCACCCATAGCAAAAAGATAGCCCTTTAATATAACTCCATTTAAATTAAATGAAGCCCTATGGCATGCTGCCAGGTTTGTCTCATTTTGCCGTCTTGTTTATTTTACTGTCTATGTTTCTGATAACTAAAATCTGAAATATATAATTATAGACTATGAATTATAAATTTTCATTTTTTTTTTATTTTTCTTATAATTACTTTTTAATCTCTTTTTTTTTTTAATATTCAAAATATAAATCATTGAGACTTCGGCTTCATTTGGGATAATTTTTTTTTATTAATTTTTAAAACAACTTACTAAATAAAAATTTTTTGAATTAAATTTTTTTGTACTAAGATACTATTTTAAAAAGTAGTAAGAAAATTGTACCAAACAAAACCTTACACTTAGGCTTTGTTTTGGACAGCTTTTTTCTTGCTTCTAAAAACAACTTTTTAATAAAATTAAAAAATTTGTACTAGGTAATTGCTTTAAGAAATAGTAAAAAACCCGTCTCAAACGAAGCCTTAATTGTGTGCCTAAATTTTAAGAAAAAGAGGAATATCATTGACCAATCTGAGGCTTCATTTGGGACAGCTTTTTCTGTTGCTTCTTAAATCAATTTTTTAGTACAAAATTAAATTTTTATATTAGAAAGCTGCTTTAAGAAGTAACAAGAAAGTCGTCCCATACGAAACCTAAATCTAAATAAGCATGAAATTTAACTATCAATGGCCAGCAGTATAGTTTCAACCAAGAATAGAAGCCAAGCAAAGCCAAAACATGCATGCAATAAACCAACAAGCATGTCAACATTTTCTCAACAGAGACCAAATGCAGAAAACACAATAAAACAAGAAAAAAAAATGCTGTTAATCTTCTTCCATACCTGACTCGAAGCATCTTACATAAGCGGTCCCAGAATCCCATTATATCAGATCCTGTTAAGTATCTTGAACCACCATCTCGACCATTCACTCTCAGCAGATGCCCATAACCATTTGCATGCACTAAACCATGCAGTAAATGTGTAGGATCTTCGAGCTGATTATAAGCCCAATCTTCAGAAATTTCAGCTGTAATATCATGGTTGCATGAATGGCATCTGCAATAATCAAAACAGGAAAAAAAGATTTTATTTTGCTGGTTCAGATCTTCAAATAGAAATGAATTACCATAAAATATTGCACCAAAAGAACAAGAAGTTTAAGCCTAAATGAGCACTTTAGGTAATTATCCACTATTTCATTATGGCTAACATGCCTAGCCATTAACAATAAGCCTAAATTTAAGAAAAGTTTCTCTTCAATTTAGAAACTAATTTTCAATTGATTTGAGGAACAGAGTGAGTAACACCATAGAGTGGCTGGAATACAATCATCAATCTGTAATTGAGCATCAAATGTCAATGCAGAGATGCTATTGAAATGGCAGCAAAATGTTTCTTGTAAAATCAAGGGCCAGGATATAGCATAACAGAAGCTAGAAGAAAGCAGATGTGTTGTCCATGAGCGCTGTGGAAATCGCTTGCAGGTGAACTCGGCGTCTTTCGTTCTCTTGCAGTTTGAAGAGGGCCTGCAGAGATCTGGATGAACCTGTTCATCTAATAAAACATTTTTCAACCTAAAAAGTATCCAATTTGAAGGTTGAAATAGACTCTATAGCATTCCAATGGATATTTTATTCCATTAAATACCTGCAATCAGAGTTTTACAACTGATGATATCACCAAATGATATGAGGAAACTCCATTTTATAGAGATTTCCCATGCTTGTGAGAGGGTGAAAAGTCATCATCACAGAATCATAACAATCAAATAACATACCAAAGCTATCCTTTTGGGTAAAGCAAATACAATGCCAAGAGAAGCAACACCTTTAGAAGCAAATACAATGCCAGATTTGATTTAAGTAGGATTTCATATATCCTCTAAATCCGGGTTTTGGAAATCCTGAGGGGCTTAAATCCTAAAAACTGTTTGATAATATTCATAATAAATTCTCTTAAATCTCATGTGACTATTTGGCTATAGAGTAGGATTTACCCAGCGAACTCTTCACTAGCGCCATGGGTTTCATAAATCCCGCAAAATATAGGATTTTGGAAATCCGGGATTTAGAGTGAATCGGCGGAATTTTTCATCTACAATGGATTTCATTTGCCGTAAGATTTGATTTTGCATTTTAGGCCATTAGGCTGGATTTCGCTTAAATCCGCCTCAAATCCGGCCTAAATTCTGCTATCAAACAGCCCCTTAACATAAGTCCGCCCACAAAAGAAACTGACTGGTAAACCAAAAGCATAAGAAATCTCTGATGCCCCTCACTCCATAAGAAACAGAAGTCTGGACTTAACACAGGAATGACCTCTACCAATAATTTATAACCAAACGTAGCTAAATAAGTTTATATATCCATCATCAAGTTTGCTAGCATTACAACCATGTATGCTGCAAAGCTAATAAGCCATAAAAATAGTCCTGAAACAAGTACTAGATAGCTATGTTACCACTGAATGCTGACAACACAAACGAATATATTGGTGTAGATGAAAAACATAAAAAAATAAGAATGGTAGGATCCGAAGTCTTTAAATGCATTTTCATGGACATTGAAATGAAGGCACAACAAATAAGCAATGTTTCACCACCATATTTTAGCATGAAAATCATGCTAAATAGAAGACAACCAAAGGAAAAAAACATACACCCAAATTTTTCAGAAGCATAAAAAATGAACTTATAAAAGTTTCATCTAGGCTGCAAGCCATAATGAACAAGTTAGAACAAAAATGTAAAATAATGTCCAGTCAAAAGTTCAGGATTGAAAAATAGGATCTCATTGTCAAAATCTATAACAACCATGCACAATACACACTTCATCGTATATACCAGTTGACCATAATCAGATATAAGCTTCATGGGACACAACTCTTTCAATCTCCCATCTCTAAATAAGAAGTGCTTCATCCAATTCTAATTTCCAATAAAAGAGCAATAGGCAGGTGAAAGCATTATAATAATTAAAAAAAACACAATGGCTAAAGAATAAGGGAATACAACGCATCTATGCACAGGAGAAACATAGACCCTTCAAAAGTTGAACAAAATTTCATGATATAAATTGTTTATATGGTTACTGAAAAAATTCACTTTCGTGGAACATGCAAGGGTACAGCCATAGTAAAAATACTCTACTCCCTTACAGAATAATGAATAATGGGGGCCTTAGATCTACAAAAATGAGTATTACTATAAATAAAAGATTAAAAGTGCTTTGATCTTTACAAAATGAAACCATCCATAAGACTTTAACCGTCACACTCATCCAAATTGAAGAATACTCTGCCAGGTCAATCAACATCCAAGCTCTAGTCATAACTAAGACAGAAAACGGCTCTAAAATTCTGTCTGGGTCGTAAATCAGGTCGAACTGCAACCCAGCTATTAATCACCCAATGGAGCACTAAAACGGAGGAACAAGGCATGAAAAGACAACTTCTCACCGTGAATCCAACCTCTGCAATAAAGCTCCACAACACAAGCACTTCTGATGGGAGGAAGACAATGGATTAGCATTATTCCGAATTATGAAGTGATAACGCTTCCTGCATACAGGGTGACAACTCCAACCTGAAATTACGCAAGCAAAATCCACTAAGCATACCAGTCAATAAAGGTAAGCCTAAAATAAGGGGGGAAAAAAAATCAAAGTAACATGTACAAATAGGTATCATCACATATGAAGCAGTTGAGGAAATTGAATTAGCAGATGTTCCATTTGCACTGTCAATATTATCGGTTTGGATTTCAGCTTTTAGAAAATTTAGCAGCACAACAAAGTTTGTATGATCAGAGATGAAAGTGTAACAGAGCAAGTTGTTATGAAATGAAAACTAACTAGAATAATAGAAAAGCAAGCCTAATAAAAAGGCAAGGATAGTCTTTGCCCTTAGAACAGAGAGTGTCCCCTCTGTCGAATTGAAAGATAACTTTTGAGGCATTCTTTTTCATTCCTAATCAAAAGGCAAGGATAGTCTTTGCCCTTAGCATCATTACTGTTAACAATAGCTCTTACTCCTTAACTTAAAACAATAACAAAGGGGTCAGATGCCTTCTTTTAGTTCTCACTATACATTTTCTTAAAATAACTGCTAGTTTTCATAGATTGTCAAATGACAAACATGAACTAAACTCATTTACTAAACAAAGTACAGCTAATATGTCTTGTCACAGCACTTTGAAAAATTCAAAAGGAGCATGAAAAAGGTGGATAATAGAAATACCAGCAAATTAAAAGCAACAACAGCTATGGTCGAGAAGATCGAAATGATAAGTAAAAATTGAAGTTAAAATGGGAAATCATATAGAACGAAGCAGTGGCATATGGAGTAAGATTTTGGAAAACATGTTAGGGTCTTGGGGGTGGATGATGAAGAAACCAATAATGGCAGTCACGATAATGGAGGTTGATAATGATGAAGCCTGAAGGAGCTCAAAGAATGCTATGAGTCATCTGACATGAACACCACAGGTAAGGAAGGTGTAACTGACATTGGCAAAAAACAAGAATTGCTCACGGGCAGATGTAATGAAAAAGAATTTCTATAGTGAAGGAATTAATTCAAATCAGATGAGACAAGTTTGTGTAGGAGAAGAAAGGTGAAGGTGATAGATTGGACTGTGGATGCTGACAGTATTATCACATATAAAGGGAATATGAATGGGACACCTCAGATGAATACTCTGAATAGGAGCACTCAGTTTTGAGACAGACTTCTGGAACTATGAAGAAAGTTATCAACAGACCCAGTTGCTGAAGATTAAGAATCAATGTATCAAACTTGTTTCTTACAAATGAAATTCTGAGAAAAATCAACCTGCTCTTCCTGGAGTAATTTTTTCTGTTAAAACTTCTTACACTGACTAGCGGACAGATTCTACAATACAATCAAAGCTTTCTTTTGTCCCAAGAAAGTGAATTGACATTCAAGATCATATATTTCAACATTATATTCATGCCATTCATAATTTAGAAAACGACATTTAATTTAAAATTAAAGTAATAATTTTTGGCTTTAAGAGGCATATAATCAATGAAAAACAGAAAATCTAAATAGAAAAGTTAGAAGAAAAGTCATGATGATCATCACAAGAAAGAAAAAATTGTCTTTGCGCAGTTCATCTTACTTAGCCAATTAATTATGCCTTTAGAATCCCAATAAAGACGCCTCGAATTCAGTCGTTTGCATGTAGAGATTAAATTCGCACAGAGTAACCCAAAAAAAAAAAGGAAAACTTTAATCTGTTATTTGAGCTTTCCAGCCTGGGACAAGATGAAAAGCCAACAAGCAACCGGAAATAGCCGGTAAGCCTTCTTCAAAAATTCAACATCAAAATTAAGCAGCATCACGGGTTACGAGCCACGTGGAGCGTGCGAGAGAGGACCCAAACAAGTCAACCAGAAGTCATCACGCCACAAATATTATTACGTTCTACATTTTATAATTATTATAATTAAAAAATTCTAAATTGTCGAGAAAAATCGGGAAAGATCGCCGACTCACCCACAACTCGGCACTGATCGCAGTAGACGGATTTGGAACGCGCAACGTCCTCCTCGACAACATCGAGCTCCACCGTAGCCATAGCAGCAGAACTTGCCGGAGACAAGGGCTCCTCGCCGTCTCCAGCGGTGGCGTCACCAAGGCCGAACCCGACCCGCCATGTTAGCAGATGGCCGGCTGGAGGAGGCGGTGACGGAGGCAAGATCGACGGTGGAGGTAAAAGGCGGGCGTGGCGGGAGAGGAACACCTGTACGTTGGACCGGAACGGACCGTCGAGATCGCCGGTAGCAGCATCGGAGGGGAAGGAGAAGAAGTCGTATAGATCCGCCGTGATGCGGCGCTTCGCTCTCTTCACCGGCCGGCCATTGACCACCATTTCTCCAGATCCCGTGAAGGATACAGCCGGATCTCGAGCTTCCAGGGCCAGATCACCCCTTGATCGAACGGAATCAAACGTAGAGCTCGTCTCTATATGGCGATCGCGGCGCGCTTCTTCCTCCGGGAAGCGAGGCGGCGGTCCACAACCCGAGTTGGTTCGAAATTAGGGTTTAGTTAGAGAGAGAGACGGACGGTTCGGGTTGGGAACTAGAGTTAGATAATCGGGTTAGGGTTACCCGAAAAGAAAAAGAGCGGGAGAAGGGTAAAGGGGCCGTCGATCCGTGCCCTAATTTTGGGTCTTTTTTGTTCTTTCTCTTTCTATCTCTAAGGCGGTGGGAATGGCAATTACCGAGCGGGAGTTCCGTGCGTCGTTTTACTTTAATAGAGGAACTCAATTTCTAATTTTCTATGGTGGAGCTTACCATTTTTTTTTTATATAATAATTTTTTTCTCATGTATTTATTCTAATCTTTCTTCTTTTATTATTTATGATGGTTGTAATAAAAAATTCTAAATATTATTCATTTCACAATTTTATCCTTTTTTATGATTTATATGATATTACAATTTTTTATTATATATTTATCCTACGTATCATGTGTTATTAATATATGAGAATGCGGAGATTTAATTTGATCATACCTTATGATGTTTCTCACATATAATATATCATGCATACCATTCTTCATGATTAATATGCTAGGCAAATGACATACGTACGTATGAGATCATGCATGCTTTTTAGTGGCGAGTATGTGATCTTGTAAGATTCATGCATGCTTTTGTTCATATGACATGCAAGATTTCATGTGATACTTTACGATGCATGTAACATATATGGATTATTTTGTGCAATAGGTTACATGACATTAATGTATATGAATGATAGTTTATCTTGTTGTATATGTCATGCACTTATATAACATCTTTAGATGATGTGCATATGGTGCAACTTGTTTTTCTTGTGATGTGATTCTTGCATGTGACATGCAATGCATTATATGATTTTACTTGTTATTTCATATGATTGTCCATGTTACTCTTTATGATGAAAATGATGTGCATAAGAAAGTTTTCCAATGATAATAACATACATATATTTCTTATGTTTGTGATAACATGATTCAAGTGATATATGATTATGCTTTAGCATAATGATGGACATTATATTGACATGATGGTGGATGTCATAATAATGCATGTGATATTGCACATATTTCCACTAGTTTCACAGTAAGTTCATGTGATTCATGAGCCACTCACCATTTATTTGATGATAATGGAATCTTGAGTGGTGTTAGAGAGAGAGAGAGAGAGATTAGAATATTATGTTGGGTTTAATTTAAACATATATATATATATATATATACTTTGTATATATGTTTATTTGAGGAATTATAAGGTGCAACTTGATGTCTTCCTCCTTTTTGAAAACGTTTGGTGAGTCTTCCATCTAAATAATATTTTATATCTTTTATGTCACTATTCTTCTTTGAATAATAATATTCCATCAATTTCATTTTAATGTTGTCATTAGTAGCACATCTTCCATCTCCATAAAATGGAATGTGGGCTACTCACCATATATTGTATGCTCCATGAACCATATCAAGGATATATTTTTATTTTTTTAGTATTATATGTGAGTGGAACAAAAAGGGGTGTGATTCTATTCTATTTGCGCTTTTTTACTACTACAAAGGGTTAGGTGGGCTTAGCTTACTTAAGAAGCTTTCTTAGTTGGTTTTATCTTTTCCTTTTTCCATTTTGTGAAAAGGAAAATTGAAGAAGAATGAAGGGGGATAAAAAGA
>NW_021320126.1:138794-143856 GCF_001605985.2 Dendrobium catenatum | reverse complement strand
AAGACCCGACGTCTTTTTCAAGGCCCGACACTCGATCCCTACGTCCTGCCGAAGACCCGACATCCTATTCAAGGCCCGACACTCGGCCCCTACGTCCTGCCGAAGACCCGACGTCCTACTCAGGACACGACGTTCAGTCCCTACGTCCAGCCAAAGACCTGACGTCTTACTTAAGTATCTGATTGTAATCTGATCACCCTTGGAGGTGATTCAGTCCTTTGTAACCAACTCAAAGTCTAGTGGAATCATTTTTAACTGGGCTAGGCCTCGTGGTTTTTCCCTTTTAAGGGTTTTCCACGTAAAAAATCTTGTGTTCTCTGTGTGTGAGCTAGTTATACGTACAATGCTAAGACGTAGAATTAAATCTCTATCACCGCGTATTTTCTAGTCCGCAACAAATTGGCGCCGTCTGTGGGAAAGCCAATCCCACTACACTAAGGAATCCTCCAATGGTCACTAGGCGTAGCCATCGCATCATGGGAACCTCCCACTCTAATTCACACCAATCCAAGAATCAGTCCCTAAATTAAGGACGACAAGCATCTGCCTCCTTTCACCCCGGTAACATACACCCTGCAGGAGAAGGAACTTCAGGGCCGTCCCTAGAAGAATGTATCAGAAAAATGGAGGAATCTCAGAATGAGATCCTTCAGCTCTTAAGGGGAGCTCGAGGACCAGCTCCGGTACCCCAAGAAGATACTCTTCTCCCTCGAGATCAGCCAGGATTCGAAGACATTCTTCATGTCGAAGTCCCCTTTCCTCCACCAAGGATGCGCCCTCCTACACGTCCAGAGAATGAGCTTGCTGATACAGCAAGCTCTGCCCATCCTTTGCACACAGGCCACCGGCAGCATATGCCGCCGGACGTCCCCGAGGACTTGGACCAACAGCACGTCACTGAACTCCCCCGTAATACTCTACGGCATGAGTTACGGAGACTAGTCTGAGAAGAGTTCCCCACATGGGGTATCAGGCAGTCCCTTCACCAACGGGACATTTAGGAGTCATCACCTTTCACCGAAGCTGTCCTCCGATACCCCGTTCCGGCAAGATTCAAACTCCCGAATATTGATTCTTATGATGGGACTTCAGACCCCTACGAGCATATCGACCACTACCGCACTATTATACATATCCAGCAGGCCCAGACGCTCTGCTCTGTCAAGTTTTTCCTGCCACCCTTAAAGGGCAGGCTCGGACATGGTTCTACTCACTACCCCCGCGGTCCATTCCACTATTCGTTAAATTGGCCAAATTGTTTGTCGAACAATTTGTCGCCAACCGAAGAATGATTAAAGACTCCTCCCACCTTTCGGGGATACGACAGAACGAGGGTAAATCTCTTAAAGAGTATTTTCAAAGGTTTTCTACGGAAGCCCGACAAATTCCAGGGGTAGATCCCGAATTGCTACGAGCTGTATTTCTTGGAGGGCTTCGCCCAGGCCCTTTCTACTCGGCACTAATGCGAGAAACGGTCCATTCTTATGCAGATTTAATCAATCGAGTAGAGGCCCAAATCACTGCCGACGAAGCCATCAATGCTCATAGAAAGCAATTTGAACAGACAACTGGGAAATGTAAAAATCCCCTAGGGACGGAGAATCTCTCATCACAAAGGAAGAAGCAAGGAAGGTACAATCTTTCTCCTCGGCCCTCACAGCCGCGACAAGAACCTCGCCAAGAGAAGGAGTACACACCACTCAATATATCCCGAGCGAATGTATTGATGTCCGTCCGAGATCAGGAGAACATAAAATGGACACACCCTTTAAAGCCCAATGTCAGAAACCAGGAGCAATATTGCCACTTCCACCGCAGCCGTGGACACACTACTGAAGCATGCAGGCAACTCAAAGAAGAAATTGAGAGACTGATCCGATAAGGGTATCTCCGACAATTCATTAAGAATACACCAGCCCGAGAAGAAGTCGGTAGAATCAACAGTAAAGACAGTCAATAAACAATCACCAAATAGTGGGAGAAATCAAAACTATTGCTGGAGGCCCATCAACACCTTGTCAGGTTCTAATCGCAGAGAAAAAGGAGCCACCAACAAAAAAGCTTCATGTCGATCACTCCATCACCTTCAAGGAGTCCGATCTAGAAGGCGTAAAGACTCCTCATCAAGATCCACTGGTGATTAGCGCAGGAATCGGCGACCCATGCTACAATGTTAAAAGGATCTTGGTAGACAATGGAAGCTCAGTAGAAGTTCTATTCTACTCCACTTTTCTTAGCATGAGCATATCTAGAGAGAAACTCCAGCCTACTGCCAGTCCACTATACGGATTCGACAACCAACCTGTAAGAGTTGAAGGAACCATTACTCTCCCAGTCATACTTGGAGAATTCCCCCATCAAGTTGAGCACCCCATTCTGTTCATTGTAGTGAAGTCCGAATCGGCCTACAACGCGATCTTTGGAATGCCACTCCAAACAATCTTTGGAGCGATTGCTTCAATTCCCCACTTAAAATTGAAGTTCCCTACCCCGTCAGGGATCGGAACCATATGTGGAGATCAACAAGCGGCACAATCGTGCTATCTTAAGCAAGCCCAACCGCGTTCATCAGTTACTTTGAGCATCGAAGACTTTGATATTCGGAATGAAGATACCCCTCAAAGGGCCTCCCCTGTAGAAGATCTTACTTGTATCTCTTTGTCAGAAGAGCATCCTTCAAGAATGGTACAGATCGGATCGCTCCTCTCGGATGCGGAGAAAAAAGAATACGTAGACTTTCTACGTACAAACCAAGATGTATTTGCATGGAGTTCGGCTGATATGCCCGTCATCAATCCTGAAGTAATTATGCACTCCCTCAAGTTCAACCCAGCATGCAAACCAGTGATTCAAAAGAAATGAAACTTCGCCCTAGAACGTCAGCTGGCAATCGAACAGGAGGTTGATAAGATTTTAAAAGTAAGATTTATAAGGGAAGTACATTACCCAACTTGGCTAGCCAACATCGTGATGGTTCGAAAAACAAGTGGAGCTTGGAGAATGTGTGTGGATTATGCCGATCTCAACAAAGCTTATCCCAAGGACAGCTTCCCGCTCACTCGAATCGATCTGCTAGTTGACGCCACATCCGGACATCAGATGTTAAGCTTTATGGATGCCTACTCCGGATACAACCAAATACAAATGGATCCTGCCGATGAGGAGGCAACATCTTTTCAAACAGATAAAGGGTTATATTGTTACCTGGTAATGCCGTTCGGACTCAAGAATGCAGGGGCAACTTATCAACGACTGATGAATAAGGTTTTTAAGAGTCTTATAGGGCGTACCATAGAAGTCTATATGGACGACATGCTGGTGAAGAGCCTTGAGAAATCTCAGCATATCTTGGATTTGGAAGAATGTTTTTGCCTCCTTCGATCTTACAACATGCGCCTCAACCCCTCCAAATGTGCATTTGGAGTCACCTCAGGAAAGTTTCTAGGGTTCATGGTTACCCACCGAGGGATTGAGGCCAACCCGAAAAAGATCAAGGCACTAAGGGACATGCTACCCCCAAGAAATATCAAAGAAGTCCAGAGAATGAATTGAAGGATTGCAGCACTCTCTCGATTTTTAGCTCGTTCGGGAGATAAGTACTTACCTTTCTTCAAGATCCTCAGAGGGGCTCGTAGCTCAGGATTACAGTGGACTGATAAATGCCAAGAGGCTTTTGAACAACTCCGGACTTATCTAGCCTCACCACCGCTACTCTCAAAACCAGTTCCAGGAGAAATTTTGTATATGTACATGGTCGTCTCTCCTCAGGCTATAAGTTCTATCTTGGTTCGGATGGATGATACGATTCAACGCCCAGTCTATTACATTAGCAAGGTACTTTCAGATGTTGAGATGCGTTATCCATTGGCCAATAAAATAGCCTTAGCATTAGTCTTCTCAGCTAGGAAGTTACGACCTTATTTCCAGGCACACACAATCAGGGTATATACAAACCTACCGCTGAAAAATATTCTCCAAAAACCCAAGGCATCTGGAAGATTGATAAAATGGTCAGTAGAATTTGGAGAGTTTGATATACAGTTCCTACCTAGACCCGACATCAAGTCACAGGTGCTTGCCGATTTTGTGGTCGAATGTACTAGCTACCCCTCCGATGAATCGCCTGATGTGTCTCCCTCCTCCTCTTGTTGGACATTATATGTCGACGGAGCTTCTGTGAGTTCTGATGCTGGCGTTGGAATCTTATTAATCTCCCCACAGAAAACCACACTCGAATACGGGCTTAGACTGAAGTTCCCAGCAACAAACAATGTTGCTGAATATGAAGCTTTAATCGCTGGATTGAGGCTGGCAATTGATTGCAAGGTCCAAGACTTAGTAGTTCACACTGATTCCCAACCTTGTTGCTTCTCAAGTAGAAGGGGAATTTGATGTTCACAACCCACTTTTGGCTCAATACTACCAGATAGTTAAAACCTTGTTGGCCCAAATAGCAAAGCATCAGGTCATCCATATCCTTCGAGAGCAAAACGCAAGGGCAGACTCTCTCTCCAAGCTAGCAACTTCTACAACAGGAGATATTTTCAAAAGAAAATTTATTGAGGAGATCCACTTCCTGAGCATTCAAGGCTCATGGGTACTTCAATCAATAGATGAATCAAAAGAAACTTCTTGGATCGACCCTATTCTCGCTCTCCTACAAGAAGGCTCTCTCCCTGAAGACCCAGCTATGGCAGTACGACTTCGGAGGCAAGTAGCCAACTTCACCATTATTAACGGAGAGTTGTACAAATGATCTTTCACAGGGCCATACCTCAAATATATTCCTTCTTCGGAGGCGAACTATGCACTTCGCGAAGTACACTCGGGCATTTGTGGGGAACATTTGGGCGGAAGGGTGCTAGCCCAAAAGGTCCTGAGACAAGGGTTCTACTGGCCGACGATAAAATAGGACGTATTAGAACTCGTACGGAAGTGTAACAGCTATCAGTTGCATGACAACCTCACTCATCTACCCGCCATAGAGATATCGACATTACAGAGTCCCTGGCCTTTTGCCCAATGGGGGATCGACATAATGGGACCATTTCCTATGGCCACG
>NW_021320126.1:134978-138578 GCF_001605985.2 Dendrobium catenatum | reverse complement strand
TGGTCCTACGCAGCATTGAGGCGGCAGGCAAAGGCCCTCAACGAAACAAACTCTCCCCCCTCTGGGAAGGTCCGTACCTAGTAGCAGCTATGGTGAAGCCAGGGACTTTCAAATTAAAGGATGCTGAAGGGAAGATGCTTCCTCAAACTTGGAATATCGATAACCTCCGCAAATACTATCAGTTGAGCGTGATCGTGTCGTTTGTTTCAGAATGTTTTATGTATTTAGTGTTTACTGTATGTATCTTTAATTTCGAACGTTGTTTGTGATGTTTATAGTTTCCTTCTCCCTTAAACTGTCTTCGGGAGCTATGTTCTTCGTTTAATATCAGTAAAGACTTTGAGTTATGAACTTTAATACGTTTGATTCGAGCAATAGATGACTATTATTCAATTGTTAGTTGATCAATCCCAGGGGGATTCGATCCGACCTCTTCCACACAGGTTAACGTCATCGAGCAGGGCTCTGACTCACAACCTCGGATAGGTCTTATATCCTTGGTGGATTCTCCCGACCTCTTCCACACAGGTTAACATCATCGAGCAGGGCTCTGACACACAACCTCGGATAGGTCTTACATCCTTGGTGGATTCTCCCGACCTCTTCCACACAGATTAACGTCTTCGAGCAGAGCTCTGACACATAACCTCGGATAGGTCTTACATCCTTGGTGGATTCTCCCGACCTCTTCCACACAGGTTAACGTCATCGAGCAGGGCTCTAACACACAACCTCGGATAGGTCTTATATCCTTGGTGGATTCTCCCGACCTCTTCCATACAGGTTAGCATCATCGAGCAGGGCTCTAACACACGACCTCGGATAGGTCTTACATCTCTTATAGATTCTTTTAACCTCTTTCATACATGTTGGCATCATGAAACAAGGCTCTGGCGTACAACTTTGAATAGACCATACATCCTTAGAGGATCCTTTTAAACTTTTAAGCACAAGTCGGAAGACAAATACCTTAAGCAAACATGAATAAAATTTACTCAGGACACTGGAATATTTAAATCATATAACAACAGAACAATAATTCACTACTAAGTCAAAATAGATATCACACAACGGTACAAACACCAGGTACATCACAATCGCTAAAAAAGATAAACTAATATAGACAACAGGAACTAGAAAACCTACTCAACATCTACTATCTCATCATCTACATCAAGATCAAGGACCTTCCAGAGATCACTCTCTACCTCATCACTATCAGAGCCTGAAGGAAAGTCATCTGAAGCCTGGCTAGGGGTCACCTCTTCGGCTGAAACTCCGGTCTTTTGCTGCATCAGGCAAACCCCCTTAAAGAAGCCTCTAATAAATCCATCCTCAGTACACTGCTGCTCCAAACCCTTCACTTCTATGTCATAGATGTGATCTCAGGCCTCCTCAACGTGATCCTGAACGATAGTTTTGAAAGCTATGGACTTCTTAAAGTCTTCAATAACTCTTGAAGGTCCTAGGCTAGACATGGAAGCCTCCTTCTCAGCTATAATGGCCTGAGACTTCTTATCCTTCGCCTCAAGCGACACTATCTTCTCTACAAAAACTTTCTACTCTTTTAAAAGCCTGGTGATCGTTGCTTGAGCCTCCTCAAGATCTATCTGATGCCGATCTACCTACCGATTCTGGAAAGATACAGAGCGCATTGTGTTGGCCAGCTCAGTCCTGCACTCGCTTAACTCATCTTCAAGCACCTTCACCTCCTTAACTTTCTGCTCATACTTCCGCTTGAACTCCCCTTGAAGATACTTAATCTTGACAAACTCACTGTTCCAATCATTAATTTCGATCCCAAGACGTGACAGCTGAAATAAAAAAAGAAAAGTTTTATTAGAAGTCATCCTAGAAGCAAATTAGATAAAAAATATTGGGATGTGTTACTCGCCAAATTACTGGTCTTGTTATGTCCGATGCATTGATGATTTAAGACATCCTCAGGGATATGCAGCTTGGTTGGGGAAGAGCCAGGTAGAATTTTGTCAGTATTTGTTGCAGTCTCTTCCAACCTTTTCTTCTTCGAAACCTGAGGGTCTTCGCCTCTTGCCGGTCGTTTGGGAGCTGCTTTTGAAGTTGGGGAAGGGGGCTCAGGAATCCTGGATGTCGGCTTCAACATCCTTGCATCAGACCTCTCAGTATGAACTGAAATCCCAACCTTGAATAAGAACTCTTCTTCAGTGTATTTGCTCATGTGACGAACCTCAAATAGAAGATGATCGAGATCAGAAACCTTCAAGATTCTCATTATGTCTTCCTCGCTGACATGTAGAGGGGATGGCAGAACCTTCATTTTCCCCCACTTCTCTATCAAGCCACAATCATTCTTCACAAAAAAGAAAGCACTGAGCCAGTTCTTTGAAGGATCGCAGGTACGCACATCCAGCCATTTGGATCTAAAAGTTACACGCCCAGACGTATCACTAGTGAACCGACCCATCCGTGAAAGATGCTTCAGTGTCATAGTAGCTCCCCGATCCCAAAAGAGAGCAATCAATCCCACAGCCACCGACATCGCTCTAAACAAAAGTTGGGATAGGTTCACATCGCACCTTTGTAAGACTTCAATCAACTCGGTAGGAGGCGGAAAGCGTATACCAGCCCGCAAGTGGGCCTCAGAAACGGTCACGTACCCGGGAGGAGGAAGATTTGCTCGATCAGACCTCCTAGGAACCATCGTCTCATCATCATTCGGGAAGTGATAATTCTTGCGAAAAAGGAATAGAAAGTCATTTGTAACAGTCGACATTGTCTCATCCACCCTCGCTTCCCTATTTTGCCTCCGCTCGCCATCATACGGTGTGACGGGGTCTCCCCGGATCGCGGGATCTCTCGGTGGGGGGCGATCACCTGACATTTCTCTTAAAGGGTGTAGGAGGAAAGAAGAGAATCTCCGGACTTCCTAGCCAAGAGAAGGGCCTCAGAAAATTGAGGGAAGGCCTCAATAGAAAGGACAGAGGGAGATGAGGAAAAAAAGAGAATCTCCGGACTTCCTTGCCAAGAGAGGGGCCTCAAAAAACTGAGGGAAAGCCTCAATAGAAAGGATAGAGGGAGATGAGGAAAGAAGAGAATCTCCGGACTTCCTTGCCAAGAGAGGGGCCTCAGAAAACTGAGGGAAAGCCTCAATAGAAAGGATAAAGGGAGATGAGGAAAGAAGAGAATCTCCGGACTTCCTTGCCAAGAAAGGGGCCTTAAAAAATTGAGGGAAAGCCTCAATAGAAAGGACAGGGGGAGATGAGAAGAAAGGAGGAGAACAAGAGAAGAAAACAGAAGAAGAAGAAGAGGAGAGGAGTGAATTTCTAAAGGTTTGAAGGGCCTATTTATAGTTTTTTGGGAGAAAGAAAGGAAGTTTCTAGATTTTTTAATTTTCTAAATTATTTAAATTTTTCTGAATTTTTTCGGAAATTTTTGGGATTTTTTAGGAATTTTTTCGGCCAAAAAATGCCAAAAAATCAATTTTTCTGCGCAGGTGGGCCCACTAGGTCGGTGGGCTGAACAGACCCACCCGTTCATTCAAATAAGGCGGTGGAAAACAACCAGGCAGACTGACCGCGCGGGCCGGCAGCAGGCTCAGCAGCTCGCCGCGCGGGCTGCAGC
>NW_021320126.1:127704-134215 GCF_001605985.2 Dendrobium catenatum | reverse complement strand
ATATATTAAACATATGTGGAAGACCCCGGTCGTCGTACCTTAGGTCCGACTGGGATGGTTTGCAATCGAATACATGCGCCGTTGATTTTTAATCAGGGTAAATGGTTTTAAAATTGAAGACCCGCGTCATTGATCTTAGATCTGGGTGGATGATTTTACAATTCGAAGACCCCACGCAGTCGATCTTAGATCCTGGTGAGATGGTTTAAATTCGAAGGCTCTACGTCGTTGACCTTAGGTCCAGGTAGGAAGAAATTACGGCAGCACCGTCCCGATTTCTCCCTCGGTGGGGAGTAGATTCCGGGAGGCTGTCAAAATTTCCTAGAAAGAGCTTTAAATTTTTTTTTGGACCAATTAGAGAGAGTCTAATTTAAGTAATTAATTACTTAATTATAACTAAAATTTCATAATTAAATCATTTAAATTAATTAATCAAAATTAATTTAAAATAATTAATTTTGATTAGCAAAATTATTTTAATAAAAAAAAACAAATTCGAGAGCATTTTTTTTTATCCGAGAGTAAAATTCAAATCAAAGTGTTGTTATTTAAAGTTTGAGAAAATTGATTTAAAAAAAATGGGTGCAATAAATAAAAGAGAGCGAAGTGTTCCACTAATCAACATATACAAAGTTCTCAAACTCTCAATTCTGTACAGATTGCTCTCTAAATCCCTCAAATTACAATTCTCAAATCAATACAACTTTCAAAATCTCCATGCAAGTTCTCCAAAGTCCCTCTTGTACGAGTTCTTGCAACTATCTTTGGGCTCTATCATTTGCAACTAAGTGCCCTGACTGCTGCAACTACTAACCACGAACATCTACAAACAAACAAATGAAGATTCAGTGCCACATAACTAAATTGAATGAATGATGATAAATATAAGCTACGACATTTAGAATAAAATATTGGAAAGCAAGAAAGCCAAGTACGAAAAAGCCTAGTAGAGCCACAGTGTATTAAGAAACAAACTACGAGCACAGAACAAACTAAAACACTAACTCTAGTGTCAAAAATCTGAAATATCAAAATCACAAACTCAACCAACTCAAACAAGTTCAAAACAAATCTCCAAACAATCAAATTTGAACTTTGTTGGGCAGTCTGATTTATAAGAATTATGTTGTAAGACCCACTACCCGGCAACTTTTGTGGGAAAGTCGTAAGCCCGACCTTAGGGGTAAATTTTAGGTAAAAATTGACCTAACTCCTAACCCCCAATTAAAACCCCGGCCACTTCTAATAGAAGTTGTAAGTCCGACATCTAAGGGAAGTGTTTATGTGATAATACACCTAGACCCCCTCACTTGGGCATCCTAGTCTATAGGATCAGGTTGTAAGACCCACTTTCGGGCAACTTCTTACTAAAGTCATGAGCCCCCACATTTTAGAAAATTTGCTAAATAAATAGTAATGATCCTAAACCCTAAACAATCAAAATTTAAACCTACGGGCATCTTAGTCTAAACGATTAAGTTGTAAGACCCATTTTTCAGGCTACTTCCTAAGGGAAGCCATAAGTCCTATCCAAACAATTAAAATTCTCGGGCATCCTAGTTTAAAAGGACTAGGTTGTAAGACCCACAAGACGGGCCACTTAGCTTACAGGGCTAGGTCGTAAGATCCACCGTTAGGCAACTTCTAAGAAAGCCATAAGATCTATCCAACTGAAATTCTCCGGGCAACTCCTAATTGGAGCTGTAAGCCCCAAACTAAATGAATTAACGGACAACTCATAATTGGAGCCGTAAGCCCCAAATTAAACAAATTAATGAGCAACTTCTAAGGAAGCCATAAGCCCCAACCCAAACTAAACTAGATTAAAATCCACACCTAACCACTTCAGTCTATTCAGGATCCCTGAGAGGAGGCAATCCATGGCTGCTAATCAGATTCCCTGGACACTACAATCAATGATTGTTAGTGTTGGTAGACTGAAATCTATGGTATACCCGGGACGACGGAACCATGGGATCTTGATCGGGTTTACCTCCATTTCCCTCATTATTGAGACTAAATTTATCTAAAATTATTTCATCTTTAATCGAGAGTTCTCTCTTACGTAGTAAGAGGGGTAATTAACTATGAGTGCTTGCACTCATAGTAAGTAAGAACCCCAGATCTAAAAAATCCCGACACTACCCTCAGGAGAAATCTGGTTAACTATAATGTGACTTAAGGGAAATGGAATCCTACAGCTACAAAGTAGGATTCGTGCATTCGTGCAATTTTTCTTGAGCTCATAGATTTCCGGCAACTCCGCTGGGGTTAGTCATCTAAGTGTTATAGTAGCAGCAAACATAATGATAATACCGAGCTCTATATGGTGAACATCAGGATGTGACATTTGATCCTTATATCCAAAAATCTATCACTGAAAGGTTCCGATGGAGGTAAAAGCAATCATCTGATAGAGGAAAAAACAACTATCTATTATGTTGATAAAATAAAGAAAGAATCAAAATATGTACGGTGAGCATCGGGGTATGACACTTTGAAGCATATCCAAGAATCCACCGCCGAAATGTCCCGACATAAGGTAAAATAAATATGGAGATCAATACCTCTAGATAAAAAAAATGCTACATAATGGTATAACATCTAGTGTGTGCCCCTAGAGATCCACCATTAATATATATATATATATATATATATCAAAAGTGGGTCCCAAAGATGGCCCCTACAATAATGTTCTCGATTGTCGACATCTTGAAGAATCCTTCAAGAAATCCCATCACTTTTTAAATATATCATCTCAAACTGAAGAAGATTGTCGCTCAACCTTCATCAGTGACGTTCTTTTCAAAGAGCAAGCGGAGGAAATGAAATATATTCTCTGTGAATTAAAGTATTATTTTGCTTAAACATACGCTGAGATGTCTAGCTTATCCCTTGATGTGGTGATTCATAGGTTAGCCATCAAACTAGATGATGCACCTGTCAAGCATGCTTCAAAAAGAATGATATTGGAGATTGAAGAACAGGTGATTGCAAAAACAAAGAAGCTGATAGAGGTAGAATTCATCTATAAAGAAAGAATATGTTGGTTGGATCGCCAATATTATCCCGATGAAGGAGAAGAATGGTCAGATTCATATATGCATCGACTTCAGGGATCTCACCAAAGCATGTCCAAAAGATGAATTTCCGCTCCCCGTATCTGAACTACTAATGGATAACACGTCTAACTACCAAATGCTTGTAGGCTCTAAAATCTTCAACCACAAAGGAGAACTCCAAATCTACCAACTTTAGTGAAATCAGCATTGGGAATCACATTTCCTATGGCTCAAGTCTGAAGTCTGAATGGGTGTAAAAGGTCAGATTCAACAAGCCCAAATATGACCAGATCGTTGGCAGATATATCTACTCAACAAGCCATAAGAAAAGCCGTAGTAGAGGAACCCCCATCTCAGCACCCAAGGACGAAGAGCTATCAAATCTTAGCTCGCCCGATCTGATGAACACAAGTAACTCAGATTAAAGTTTTATCAAGTGATTAAGGATTAAGATACTACCTACATTCGGCACTATCATTTAAATCCAAAATCTGCAAATCTTTCAGCAAATCCATAAAGCACAAAGCAAGGATCGAAGGAGCTTCTTTTCTTCATTAAAGAAGGAAATTCTTCTTCAATAAGTCCGCCAAAGCACAAAGCAAAGGATCGAAGAAAACTATCTCAAAGTTCACACAAAGCCCAAGGTAAAAGTAAGAGGATTCTGACATCAACAAGTCCGTTATGCACAAAGCTCTGGATAGATGACTTTTCGCCATCAACTTAATACAAACCTAAGGGTTTATTTCATCGGCATCTACTCCTTCATCAATCCCGCGAAAGCTAGAAGCAAAGGGCAAAAGGTACAATTCTCCTAACAAGTCAATAAAGATAAATCAGATTTGGTGTACCCCGTCGTATCATCTCAGACAACGGTCCAGCTTTCAAAAGTACCAAGATTTACAAATTCATTGAGTGGCATAAAATTGATTAGCGATATTCATCAATCTATAATCTATGGGCATACAGATTATAAGAATGCCTTCAACAAAATGCTCGTTAAGCTGCTAAAGAAAATCCTCACTAAAAATAAAAGAGAATGGTATACTAAGATGACAGAAGCATTATGGGCATATCGTACTACGTACAAGACACCAACAAAAGCAACTCCTTATGCATTGGTGTTTGGAGCTGAAGCTGTGCTGCCACTTGAAGTTGAGTTGCCATCACTTCGGGTAGCTATTCAGTATGATCTCATAGAAGAACAAAATGCTCGACTACGAATGGAAGAGCTTGATGCATTAGATGAAGTCCGACTCCAAGCTCAACAAAATTTAGAAATTTATCGAGTAAGGATGGTGAAATCTTTTGATCGTATGGTACGCCCTCGAGCATTTCAAGAAGGAGAATTGGTCTTGGTGCTAAGAAGACCAATTATACCACACCGAAGGATTGGTGGTAAATTTGAACCGAATTGGGAAGGTCCTTTTATCATCGAGAAGGTGTACCAAAGAGGAGCCTATCAACTCATTGATCTAGAAGGTTGACAACCTATGCCTCTGATCAATGGGAGATACTTAAAGAAGTATTATTCTTAAAAAATAAAGTTGAAGATCATTCTTTTGTAAAAGGAGAAGATAATTCTAAGATTTTTTAGAAATTCTCCGACAAGACAGGGGGCATTTTTAAGTTTAAAAATGCCAAAAATCTGATGACAGATAAAATTTTCTTTTATGGCAGAGGGCATTTTAAATATTTATTTGGGTTATCAATGATCCCAAATAAATGTTTAAAATTATTTATTAAGATACAACTGCATAAATATAGGGCAGAAGCTGGTGCCTTCAAGCAAGCAAATATACGATAATCGCAAAAATTTTGCCAAAATCTCGAAGTTCAGATAGGGAAGAAATTTTGATCTGACAACTTCAACAAATCAAATTCGATAAGTATGAACTATCATAGTACAAGTCCAGTGCTCAAACAGATATAATATCAGTCTCAACAAGCCTATATGTGGCCGAGCCACTGATAGCTTTATCTACTCAACAAGCCGTTATAAGAGGCCGTAGTAGGAAAGCACATATTTTGTTAGCCCGATGACAAATACTATCAAGTTTAATCTTTATAGAATTTAACAAATCAAACCAGTTCAAATTCAGAAGATTTTCTCAACAAACAAATGGATTGAGGTAAAATTCAAAAAATTCTCAGTCAAGTCAAAGACACCAAGCCACAATAAAAACTCCTTTCAAATTTAGAAGCATATAATCCTTCAATAAATCTGTCAAGCACAAAGCTAAGATCGAAAGAGCTTCACTTCTTCAACATGTCTGGCAAAGCACAAAGCTTAGGACCGAAGAAGTTATCCCGCAGTTCTTATAAAGCCATAGGGAGAACAAAGGGAATATTGTCATCATCAAAGTCCATCAAGCAAAAAGCTTTGGACAGATGACTATTTGCCACCGACCTAATATCATTCTAAAGAATTTAGGTTGTCAAAATAGATTCTTCATCAAGCCCATGAAAGCACAAAGCTAGGGCAGAAGAAATGTTAATCCCTGACAAATCAAAAAGATAAATCAAGGATATCTAAAAGACCCTCTATGTGACGTCTAAAAATCAAATTTTAGAGATCTGTAGGGTCAACCAGTTTATAACAAACATGATCTGCTATAGAGAGCATATCATATTTATTGGGGGGCATTTGTTGAATGTAACTACTGCATATGACTGACTCTGAATCGAACACGATGATTCACCCACCGACATACACGACACAACCGCCCCCGGTCCCACCTCACAAACCGTCGCTCTTCTCACGAAATAAAAGTGACTCTTCCTCTCATTTGGCATACACACGCACCCTCAAGAAAGACACACGTAGAGAAGAGAAAAAGGATTTCAGAAAACTTACCTATTCTCCCGACATCGCCCAAGCCCGACTTCGCCATCGACCTCCTGCTCCGGCGTCGATCCCATCCTCCTGCTCTGACACTGTCGGCCAAACTTCCGTCATGATCTCACCGCCGATGAAACCCCCTAGCCTCCTCCTGTGCGTGAGCCATTACCGTGCCCTAGCCGACTCTGGCCGACGCCTTAACCGCCTCCGACGTCGCCGGCAGACCCGACGTCCGCAGCCTCCACCGACAGCCGAGCCGACCACCGTCTCCGCTCCCAAACCTCCCATGTGTGACCTAGGCCGACCGGGGGCTTCTTCTTCATGTTCCCTCTCTATTCCTATAATAAGATATATATTATATCATATGTATAATATGTATATTACATAATGATATATAATATATGTTATATTATAATATATCTCATATGATATATGTTTATATATAATATTATATTATATATTGTATAATATATTTTATATATTATATAATATATATTATAATGTATTGTATAATAAAAAGAAAGAAGAAAAAAATAGAGAGATGTGAGGATTTTCAAACAGGTGTCGAAGACCTCGGCCGTCGTACCTTAGGTCCGACCGGGATGGTTTG
>NW_021320126.1:119542-127694 GCF_001605985.2 Dendrobium catenatum | reverse complement strand
TAAATAAACAATCTTAAACAACCTGGCGTTTATGAAGAACATCGTTTAGAGCTAGTGAATATATTCGTTAAGAAGCTCGATTATGCCTTTTTGATTAAAAATAAATATTAAATATATTCAATAATGTTATTTAAATTATATATATTGAATATATTTATATTATTATAATATTTAAATTATATATATTAAACAGTTTTTTAAATAATATTATTTAAATTATATATTTAGATAATATGTTTAATAACTGTTTTTAAAAATTTTTAACTCCCTCATGCCCGCATCTCCCCCTTTCTTTCCCCTCGTTTTTTAGTCCCACACAGCATGGAGATAATGAATTTTTTTATATATAAACAAATGCATATGCGGCCTATATCAGTGCGTCGTATGGCTTGTTGTAGTGCTTTCGGTTTGGTTAAACTTGTATACGGGAAGGTAAGTGGAGGGAATGAGCAAACTTCGCTCGGATTATTTTGTGAATTGCGGTCGGCTCGGATTTGTAAGAGGCTCGACGAGTTGAAATTAATCAAGCCCAAATCTCTTCCAAGAAGGTCCGAACCGAACTTGTTCTTGGATTTTGCAAATGAAGCTTGAACTCGAACAGACCAAAGCTCGGCTCGGCTCGGTCCGTTTGCCTCTATATACGGGAAGGATTGGGATGAAAAAGATCAAAAATTATTTGATTTATCCTATGTTTAAAACATCATAACTAATTAATATTAGAATGTTAATCCAAAGCCAGTGGGGGCCCGTGCCCCCAGGGCCCCCACACTGCATCCGCCACTGATCACTAAACATACTCAAAATAATTATGCCTCATATTATTCATCTTAGTCAAAGATATTTTATAAGCAATAACTTCTATGGATAATTATTCTTGATTTTTAGCCTTTGAGAATATTTAAGAACTTCGAAAAAAACATATATTTTGTGTTATGCTTGACATGTTTAAAGTTTTTTTTTTTTTTTTTTTTTTTTCATGTTTAAAGTATTTTTTTTTTGCATGGGTTTGAAAATTGGATGGGATCGTCTAGTTCGACTGATTCAATATTGAACTGGCCGTATAGTCAGTTCGATCATTCTTAAAAATCAGCGTAGCATCAAGCCGGTTTGAACCATTAGTTTAATTGACCAGCCGTTGAACGGGTCCCAATTTTTAAGAACTCGATGGTTCAATTGATATGGATATATCATCATAAATTTATCTTTGATTGGGCACGAATCTCTAGACAAAATTGACTTAAAAGCTTTCAAAATTAAATATAAGAGTAATAAGATCATTTAAACTCCAATTTCAACAAATTTATAGTCAAATTGAACGTCTCAGAAAGACGAACCCTCCATCGCTTGCCAACTATGATCCTATCAACCAAATAAATATGTCAATATTGATTCTTTCAATTCCCACTATGTAATATACTTTATATAGTGTACATTTATTACATCAAGCCAAGGCCTTCCCCAAAGGAAGGGCCTCATTTGTAATCGACTGCAAACAATAGTGGATTCATTCAAAGTGGGCCTGGCCCCATGGTTTTTCCCTTTTTCAAGGGGTTTCCATGTAAAAACTCTAATGTCTTTTTATCTCGTATGAACGCTACACCAACTCTTATCTGTTTGTGTGCTGGATCTTCGTATAAAGCTAAAACGCTAAACTAGATTATGCCCTACCACCATGAACTTTCCAGGACGAAATAGTTTGGCGTTGTCTATGGGAATGTCGTTCCTGACTGGGGGGGAGGGGGGTGGCAACTTTTGCTCCCATCTCAAAAGGTCGTTTATGTCAACGTCTTAACATCAACCATTGTTGCATTAATTTCATGGGAATCATATGTGGACTAGAGGGAAATAATGACTATAATCTTGGTTAAAAAAATTCTCAAATTTTACCAATATTTAAGATAATATCATGAGAAACTATCTTTCATAAAGCTTCTAGCAAAGGTAAGAATGCTTCCAATAAATTATAAGCTTTAACAGTCCTTAATTGGACTTCTACTCATTCAAGGTCATAACTTGGACCTCAAAAAGGCAACAACAGTATAAAAAGATATATTATTTTTCACATTTGATTCGTGATATAAGTGGCATTCGCCTTCTCCTAGTCAAGGCATAATTGATCTCTGGGGGATTTGATTGGACAACTTTCACACAGGTTAATGCAATAGAGTAATACTCTCACAAATAATCTCGAATAGGTCATATATTCTTGGTGAATTCTCTTAAGCTCTTCTATGCATGTTAACATCATCGAGAAAATGCTCTGACAAACAACTTTAAATAAGTCAAACATCTTTGGTGGATTATATTAACCTCTTCCACAAAAGTTAATGTCATCAAGCAACACTCTAATAAAAACTCTCAGATAGGTCAAACATCCTTGATGGATTATATTAACCTCATTCACACATGTTTGCATCATTAATCAATGCTCTGACAAATAACCTTAAAAAAGTGCTACAAGTTTCTAAAAGGACTTTAAGATAGTCTGAAACAACCTCTAGTGTCATTTCATATTTATAATTTTTTTAGCTTGTACAGGGTGCCCAATTGATTGAGAACAATGTGATAGCTACTCAACAATGATGGAATTCTAGTAGGAAGATGTTTGATGGTGAGATTTTGGCTGTGGATTTTTTGGGAAGATGAGTTGATTTGCATTGGAGATTCTAGAAGAGGTGGATAATCTGTATATACAGTAACCTCTGGCATTGGCAGACTAGTAGTGTGTCCAGTTTTGGTTCTGTTATTAGAGCACCTATATATCATAGTTGTGGTAGAAGGCATTTCGATCAGTGCTACAAGATGACTGGACATTGTTTCAAAGCATGCAGGTTGGGCATAAGGTGGCTGAGTGTCCTCAGGCAAGATTTGACCAATGGTCTGAACCCTGGTCTAAGAGTTTTGTTAGACCAACATTGAGACCGAGGATAATCCTACTTAATACTTTGGTTGAGAATTCTGTTAGTAGATGCAATAATTTTATTTTTCTGGCAGGTAGGCCTTTAAGCAGTAGTCAGAGAGAGCCTATTGGTTTAACTATTGTAGCTTCAGTTAAGCCACGTGCGTAAGTTTTACTCAACAGAAGACTCGTGATGCTCTAGATGGGGTCGCAGATATGATTTACATTTTTTTATTAGTTATGTCATATTTTATTTGATTATGTAGTTAGTCATTCATTTCTTTTATATCATTTCTTCAATTTATTGTACTTGTTTTCAATTTTATTACTTGTTTAATGTCTATTACTTCACCAATTATAGATGATATAATATCCAATAGAATTTATTTCTGTAATCTTTAGATTTCTAATTGGAGATGGAGGTCCAGTTTGATTATATTACTGGTTTGTGCATTTGATATTATTTTGGTTATGAACTGGTTAAGTCAGTGTGAAGCTCGTATTGATTGCTTGAAGAAGCGTGTTACATTATTTCTATGCAATGAAAGTCCTTTGGTGAGTTCATATGTGGGGCCCACTAGGTGCAAGTCCTTTTTATGGCAACTTGTCGACTACCCATTAGGTGCCTGAAAGGCATATGCGAGTCTACAAGTCCAAAGCTATCTACCTCAATTATTATGCTTATTGAAAGATGTGCATAGTTAGAATGAAAAAAAAATCATATAATCGGTTGGTTTGAATACTCTTCGTTTCATATCGCACAATTGTAAATTCATAGTCACATAACTTTAGTAGTGTTCTAAGAAATATTACACGACCCTATAATAATTATTATTATTATTATTAGTTGCAAATGTAATTATAAGTCCAAATACTAGAATATAACAAATGATATCCCATATAAACACCATCACCTGTAGTATTATTCATTATCATCAAAATATCAAAGTACATTTCAAATTTTTATAGTAAACATTAATAAAATTTATTACTACAATATATTCTCATTATTGAGAATATCTTTATTTATTATATTTTCCTTTATTATTCTCTTTACTTCACTATATATAGGCAATTTTATATCAACATATAATTCAATTCAATAAAGAACTTCTCTTTCATGATCTTTAGGCCTTCCATGGTCTTCATGTTCTTAATATCTTAATTATCTAATTAATTTATGTAAATTATCTCTTGATTTTGGTTAGTTGTGAGCATTCTTGATTTACATATGCTAATTAGTTAATAGATGGAAATTAGTTCATAATGCCTTATTGTTTAACATGAAGATAATAAACTTAATTGAAGTAAATTTCTTGAATCTAATATTTAATTCTGAAGAGAACAATACTTCCACTATAAAAAGTTCTTTCAAATAGCTCAGATGATTTATATATAAAAGTTATCTCACATTAACATCATTGCATATTGCATATACTCATTCATTTCTACCAAACTTAGCATCATATTTCTCTATCTTTGCCTTTTCTTTAAAATTCAATTTTAGACTTCGTTCGGGATAACTTTTTTGCTTATTTATAAATCAGCTTTTTAGTTTAAAAAAATTTTAGTTCGAGAAATTTATATTAAAAAAATTATTTTAAAATTGTATGGTTCCATAGAATTACGATATTTGGCTAACGAGAATGTTACATTCACATCAAGCTCTCATTGTGATTGCTAATCCTATAAGAAGAATGACGCCATTGAAGAAAGCGAAGAAAATTATGATCTCCAGCTAATCACTATTTGAATATCCTAAAAGTCAAAATTATTTAGAACGAGAAAATAAAAGTTTGCGACTTAGCGTACCTTTAATATATTGAAGAATTCTCTTGGCAACTTTAAAGTGTATTTCAATTTTTCGAGTAGCGGCTAAAAATTCCAACTGCATATAGAATGTCTGGTCTTTACATGTTAGATTTCTCGGGCTTCCAATTACATTTTGAACATAGTTGGATCAACAATCTTTCCTTCTTCTTTCTTTGATAGTTTGATTCCAAATTTCATTGGAGTGCTTATTGGACTACTATTCTCCATGATTTCTTGAGAACTTTTTTTATATATGTTTCTTGTGTAATGAATATTCCTTCTTTATTTTTCTTTATTTTATTCCCAAGAAAAATTGACAAATATGATTAGTTTACATGTCCCTATTAAAAATGTTTTTAAACGTACAATAATATTATTCCAAAGTAACATGGAAAATAAAATAATATATAACAAAGACAATATGCACATTGATTTACAATTCTATAATGATTAAAATATTATTAATTAACATTTTAGTGGGTAAAGGCAATAAACATATAATGAAAACTTCAATTAATTAGAAAATAAATATTCTCTATTTTAAATACCATTTAAATGCAAAAACATATTAATATTGTTGTCATTGTAACATCTGACATTCTCATATTGCTTACCAACTATTTGTTGATGAAGATGACATGCATCATTAACAAATCTTGTCATATTTAGCATTAACATACTAGGAAATTAAATTTCTCTAAGCTTAAACGCTAAAAAAAATTCAGATCAGGACTGCCATTTAATTCAAAGATCAAGTTTTTGTTTTCTATTACATTGCTTTTGAGCCCAAAATTCTATCAATAATTTTTTTTGGTACTAGAAACCCAAATAAGTTAAAGAGCAAGCACTTCTAGTAGCTCATGATACATATATTAGGTTAGTTGTTTAGAAATTAATAGTAAATTTACAATATGAAGATTTTATGCCACCACAAGCTAATTTGATGGAGAAGCTTTCAACTTGTTAGTTCATCATTATCGTTAAAGCTCAGACTAGGGTAGATCAAAATTATTGAATTTAATGTGATGAAAACAAAATTATGATCCACTTGCATATACTCGAGTCCATTCCTTAGCAGTCTCAACAACTTGAGCTTTGTTTGCTTCAAATTTTTAGCAATATTGTTAGAATGTGGGTCATCTGGGTTTGGAGCACTCAGAAGAGCTTGGATGCTCAACAAAATTATTGTAATAAGCTGAGCAAGACTCCACTTATCCTTAAAAAAATCCAGACATATTTGACCTAGCTTATCAATGTTGGGATGGTATATTTTGGTAAAAAAGAGGACATTCCGAGCAGCCATGGGATATTCTTCATGAAGAAAATGTTCATGCTTAAGAACTCTACCATCATATGGAGAATTTGACGACCCAAGAATCATCACATTAAAGTAACGCATGTTCTCTTCCGAAGGTGACAATGGATTCCTAAAGCCAGCTCACTAAGGTGACGCTGATTTTCCTTTATAATCCTATAGGTAAAATTGCTATTTGTCATATCCTCGATTAGGATTTGCTCTTCCGCAAGTGAAGGCGGCACGGCGAAGAGGATTAATTTGGAAAGCTTCTTCAATGATTTAGCTCGTTATTGTTTTTTCATTTTCTCCATTTCTTAGATTCTTTGTTGAGCATCATGAGGTGAAACCTCAAGGCAATCTACGAATCCAGCATGCACATATCGACAAATAAATATTGAGAAAAAAGAAATGAAGAATATTGAGAAAATGAAATAACATAGACAAGTAAAATCATTGAAGCATCTTACCAAATCAATCCTCTTCATCATGCCCCCCTTCACTCGCGAAAGAGCAAACCCTAATTGAGGAGATGGAAAATAGCATTTTTTTCCCATAAGATTATCAAGGAAATGCAACATCTTCTTAGTAAGCCAGCTCCAGGGACCATTCACCATCTTCGTAAGAGAACATGCGCTACATTAATGTGATGATTCTTGGGCCGTAACAATCTTCATATGAAGGAGTTTTTTACGTTTGAACTTTTTCTCCTTGAAGAATATCCAATGGCTACTCCAAATGTACACTTTTTCACCAAACTATACCACCCAACATTGATAAACTAATATGAATATGTCTGGATATTTTGAAGGATAAGTGGAGTCCTGCTTTATAGATTAGAACAATTCTGTTGAGCATCCAAGCCCTTTTGAGTGCTCCAAACCAAGATGACCCACTTTCTGATAATAATGCTAAACATTGGAAGACAAACAAAGTTGAAGCTATTAAGACAACTAAGGAATATACTTGCTTGTATGCAAGTGGGCCATAATTGTGCGTTCATCAAATGAAATTCTACAATTTTGATATATGCTGGTATGAGCTTTAACGATAATGATTAACTAACAAGTTTTAAAGCATCTCCATCAATTATCCATCAAGAATCTTTCAAACTGGCCAGATCATCATTACCATTAAAGCTCATACCAAGATATGTAAGAATTGTTGAATATCATTTGATGAAAACACGATTATGGCCCACTTGCATATAAGAGAGTCCATTCCTTCTAAAAGACATGAGATTACTTCGTTAATAAAAAAGCAAGAATGATCATAACTTCTAAAAGACATGAGATTTCACTCATATAATTCCTAAGTTGACATCCATTAAGATTATACTCTTGATATTAACTTCTACTAATATAATTGATAAATTAAATCATTTAAAATATAAAAAAGTTGATAACTAGCTAAGAGAAAAAAAAAAGTCACTTAACAAAACTTAAACCTCACAATTTTTTTTCTTGACCTATTTTATGGTACTCCCATATCAGCTAGCAAAAGTGATTTCGGCTAATTAGATTTAGCACACTGACACTATGTAACTAGATTTTGCACAAAGTTGTTTGATGATATGCCCCCTAATGATCACGGGTGCAACAACCACTCCAACTAAACAACATTAAAAAAAAACCTAGTTCTGAGAGACTACACATGAAACCAATAGGAGATGTTTGACTGGGCTTGAAATACAATATGAGCATCACTTGATGACAACATCCCAACAAGCTCAGGCTAAGTACCCATGACTCTGCCACATTATATTTATTTTTTAGTTTGATAATGCGTGAAAAGAGTTTTATGATGCATTCACGCCCTTATCAAATCACAAGCATTTGCCCTACCATTGAATTTCCAATTACATACAATTTTTTTAGGATACATTGACATTTAAAACCTTAACAATTTTATCTCATTTACTCATATATCTTTATAAGAAATGTGGCATTTTATTAATATTACACATATATGTCCTATTATTTAAACATATGTGATTCTACCATATAGTTATGCATTTGTGTTTTATATAAAATATGACACATCAATATAAATACATAGTTGTACACTGATATTAGTAGATATCTCTAATATATAATTTTTCAATTAGTTCATAAGTACTTTACATATATGATATTATTTATGGAGTC
>NW_021320126.1:99636-119442 GCF_001605985.2 Dendrobium catenatum | reverse complement strand
TTTTTTTTTTGGTATTAGAAACCCAAATAAGTTAAAGAGCAAGCACTTCTAGTAGCTCATGATACATATATTAGGTTAGTTGTTTAGAAATTAAGAGTAAATTTACAATATGTAGATTTTATGCCACCACAAGCTAACTTGATGGAGAAGCTTTCAACTTGTCAGTTCATCATTAACCTTAAAGCTCGGACTAGGATATATCAAAATTATAGAATTTCAAATGATGAAAACAAAATTATGATCTACTTGCATATAAGCGAGTCCATTCCTTAGCTGTCTCAACAGCTTCAACTTTGTTTGCTTCAAATTTTTAGCAGTATTGTTAGAATGTGGGTCGTCTGGGTTTGGAGCACTCATAAGGGCTTGGATGCTTAACAGAATTATTGTAATCTATTGAGCAGGACTCCACTTATCCTTAAAAAGAAATCCAAACATATCCAACCTATCTAGCATATCAATGTTGGGATGGTATATTTTGGTAAAAAAGAGGACCTTCGGAGCTGCCATTGGATATTCTTCATGGAGAAAATGTTCATGCTTAAGAACTCCGCCATCATATAGAGATTTTGATGACCCAAGAATCATCACATTAAAGTAACGCATGTTCTCTTCCGAAGGAGACAGTGGATCCCCGAAACTAGCTCACTAAGGCGATGTTGCTTTTCCTTGATAATCCTACAGGGAAAATTGCTATTTGTCATATCCTCGATTAGGGTTTGCTCTTCCACGAGTGAAGGGGGCACGATGAAGAGGATTAGTTTGGAAAGTTTCTTCAATGATTTTGCTCGTCTTTGTTTTTTCCATTTTCTCCATTTTCTTTGTTTCTTTGTTGAGCATCCCGAGGCGAATCCTCGAGGCAATCTACAAATCCAACATGCACATATTGACAATTTAATGTTGAAAAACAAAGAAATGAATAAAATAGAGAAAATGAAACAACTTAGTTAAGTAAAATCATTGAAGCATCTTACCAAATCAATCCTCTTTGTCATGCTCCCTTCACTTGTGAAAAAGCAAACCCTAATTGAGGAGATGGAAAATAGCAATTTTCCCCATAAGATTATCAAGGAAATGCAACGTCTTCTTAGTGAGCTGGCTCCAGGGATCAGTTACCACGTCGTAAGAGAACATGCGTTACTTTAATGTGATGATTCTTGGGCCATAACAATCTTCATATGAAGGAGGAGTTTTTTACGTTTGAACTCTCCTTGAAGAATATCCAATGGCTGCTTCGAATGCACGCTTTCTTACCAAAATATACCACCCAAAAATGGATAAGCAAAAGATGGATATGTCTGGATATTTTGAAGGATATGTGGAGTCCTTATCTACAGATTAAAACAATTCTATTGAACATCTGCAAGCCCTTTTGATTGCTCCAAACCAAGATGACCCACTTTCTAATAATAATGCTAAACATAGGAAGACAAATAAAACTGAAGCTATTGAGACGGCTAAGGAATGGACTCACTTATATGCAAGTGGACCATAACTGTGTTTTCATCAAATGAAATTCTTCAATTTTGATATAGGATGGTATATATGAGCTTTAACGACAATAATTAACTGACAAGTTTTAAAGAATCTCCATCAATTCTCCGTCAAGAAGCTTTCAAACTTGCAAGGTCATCGTTGTCGTTAAAGCTCATGCCAAGGTATATAAGAATTGTAGAATTCTATTTGATGAAAACATGATTATGGTCCACTTGCATATAAGCGAGCCCATTACTTCTAAAAGACATGAGACTACTTGGTCAATAAAAAAATGCAAGAATGATCATAACTTCTAAAAGACATGAGATTTCACTCACATGATTCCTGAGTTGACATCCAGTAAGATTATACTCTTGATATTAACTTCTACTAATAATATAATTGATAAATTAAACCGTTTGAAATATAAAAAAAGTTGTGAACAAGCCAAAAGAAAAAAAAATGCCACTTTACAAAACTAAACATGAAAAACTTAATCCTCGCTATTTTTTTTCTGGGTCTATTTTATGTTACTCCCTATCACCAAGCATACGTGATTTCAGCTAACTAGACTTGACACACTTATACTATGTAACTAGATTTTGCATTATTTTTTTCCATCACAGCTCTCTCCCCATTCATTATTTGTAGATGTAATTAGCAGATAATGGAATATAATTAATCATGTTAGACTTGTTCTAAGCAGCCTCTTTTAGCATGTCGCAAAGTTGTGCGATGATATGCCCCAAATGATCATGGTTGCAACAACCACTGCAACTAAAGAACATTAAACAAAAACCAATAGGAGATTATTGATTGGGCTTGAAAGACAATATGAGCTTCATTGACCGGAACATCCTAACAAGTAAAGGTTGAGTCCCCACAACTCTGTCACAGATTATCAAGATCAAAACCACGTTATATCAGTTTTTCAGTTTGGTAATGAATGAAATGAGTTTTATGATGCATTCATACCCTTAATCAATGACAAGCATTTGCTCTACCATTTGATTTTCACTTATATACATTTTTTTTAAGATGCTTTGGCATTCAAAACCTTAACACTTTTATCTCATTTATTCATTTTTTACTGGCAAGCTTATCATATAAATCATCCAAAGTTAGACATTGAGAAATATATTTTGGATCAAGAATGACAATAGATTGGGATTTGTATTGACTTTTGTAATCATTATTGCTATTTTGTAGATCATTACATTTAATTTATTTACTTCAAATCCATAAGTTTAGGTTTCGTTTGGGACGGCTTTCTTCCTGCTTCTTAAAACAATGTTATAGTACAAAAATTTTAAACCACAAATATTATTAGTTTACATGTCCCTATTAAGAATGTTTTAAACGTATATCAACATTATTCTAAAGTAAACTGGAAAAGAAAATAATATACGACAAAAACAATATACACAATGATTTAAAATTCTATAAAGATTAAAACATTATTAATTAACATTATAGTGGGTAAATACAGTAAACATTTAATGAAAATTTCAATTAAGTTGAAAATAAATATTCTCTTTTTTAAATACTATTTAAATGAAAAATTATATTGCACATATTAAAATTGTTGTCATTATAACATCTGACATTCTCATATTCTTTACCAACTATTTGTTGATGAAAATGACATGCATCATTAATAAATCTTGTCATATTTAGCTAGGATACTGAGAAATTAAATTTCCTTATGCTTATACTCTAAAAAAAATTTCAATCAAGTTTTTTGTTTTCTACTACATTGCTTCTCAGCCCAAAATTCTATCTATGATGGCATTTTATTGATTCATATAGCTTTTTTTTTTTAATTAAAATCCCAAATAAGTTAAAGAGCAAACACTTCTAGTAGTTCATGATACAGATGTTAAGTTAGTTGTTTAGAAATTAAAAGTAAATTTATAATATGCAGATTTTATGCCACACAAGCTAACTTGATGGAGAATCTTTCAACTTGTTAGTTCTTTTTATTTTTATTTTTTCAACTTGTTAGTTCATCATTACCGTTAAAGCTCAAACTAGGGTATATCGAAATTATAGAATTTCAAATGATGAAAACAAAATTATAATCCGCTTGCATATAAGCGCGTCTATTCCTTAGCTGTCTCAAAAGCTTCAACTATGTTTGCTTCAAATTTTTAGCAATATTGTTAGAATGTGTGTCATTTAGGTTTGGAACACTCATAAGGGCTTGGATGCTCAAAATAAATGTTGTAATCTATTCGACAGGAGTCCACATTTCCTTCAAAAATCTAGACATATCCAACCTAGCTTATCAATGTTGAGATGATATATTTTAGTAAAAAAGAGGACATTCATAGCAGCTATTGGATATTCTTCATGGAGAAAATGTTCTTTCTTTAGAACTCCGCCATCATATGGTGATTTTGACAACCGAATAATCATCACATTAAAGAATCGTATGTTCTCTTCCGAAGGCGACAATGGATCCCTGGAACTAGCTCACTAAGGCGGCACTACATTTACTTTATAATCATACAGGGCAAACTGCTATTTGCCATATCCTCAATTAGGGTTTTCTCTTCCGCGAGTGACAGGGGGAGGGGGGAGCTTCTTCAATGATTTTGCTCGTCTTTGTTGATTCATTTTCTGCATTTTCTTTATTTCTTTGTTGAGCATCCTGAGGTGAATCCTCGAGGCAATCTATGAATCCAGCATGCACATATCGACAAATAAATGTTATAAAACAAAGAAATGAAAAAAATGGAGAAAATGAAACATGGACAAGTAAAATCATTGAAGCATCTTACCAAATCAATTCTCTTCATCATGTCCCCTTCACTCGCGAAAGAGCAAACCCTAATTGAGGAGATGGACAATAGCAAATTTTCCCATAGGATTATCAAGGAAATGCAACATCTTCTTAGTGAGCCAGCTCCGGGGATCAGTCACCATCATCGTAAGAGAACATGCATTACTTTAATGTGATGATTCTTGGGCGGTAACATTCTTTATATGAAGGAGTTTTTTACGTTTGAACTTTTTCTCCTTGAAGAATATCCAATTGCTGCTTCAAATGTATGCTTTCTTACCAAAATATACCACCCAACATTTATAAGCTAAGATGGATATGTCTGGATATTTTGAAGGATAAGTGGAATCCTTCTCTATATATTAGAACAATTCTGTTAAGCATCCAAGCCCTTTTGAGTGCTCCAAAGCAAGATGACCCACTTTCTGATAATAATGCTAAACATTGGAAGACAAACAAAGCTAAAGCTATTGAGACGGCAAAGGAATGGACTCACTTTTATGCAAGTGGACCATAAATGTGTTTTCATCAAATGAGAAATGTGTCATTTTATTAATATTACACATATATGTACTATTATTTAAACACTATGTGATTGTAGCACATAGTTATGCATTTGTGTTTTATATAAAATATGACACATTAATATAAATACATAGTTGTACACTACTATTAGTAGATATCTCTAATAGATTTTATATATATATATATATATTATTTCTTGGGTTCTATTGGATCCAAATATGTTTGTTGATGATACACATCCTACTTGCAGGCTAACTATTAGGAAATAATTTGGGAACTTGTATGAGAATGAAAAGAAGAGTCCACCATTGAAGATATATAATACGAGAGCTAAAGATGCCAAAAGATCTCAATTTGCCAAAAGGTCCCAATACCTCTCTTCACCCTTTATTTATAAGAATTTGATGGCTACTGTAAACAATACATCTAAAAGAAGAATAACAAATATAATGTTCGATGATTCTCAATACTAACTACCCTAGACATATTTCACCTCCCAACTAACTAAAAGGAGAATGGCTCTATATAGCTTTGATGATATGCCCCTGGGTGAGTTCAATAATGGCGAGTAGATATGAGTAAATGTGTATAGGCAAGCTCATTGGTAGGTACCTAGTTCAAATAGCTTGTGAATATTATGTGTCTTGGAGTCGCTGATGACCTGTGAAGGAGATTTATACCTCCTAAGGAAGGTGAGTAAATTGATGTTGCAGGGTGGACGAGCTTAATGCTTAGATTGTGACGATAGGGTGAGCTCAGATTTTCCTTCATGAGACGAGTTGCTAGTCCATGATCTACGATGACCTTTGATTTCCCTCATGTGGAGCAATTTCGCTCTGAGTTTTCAGGCGAGTGAGATTTGAAAGTCCTTGGGTCAGTTCATCTATGGGGCTCGCTAGGTGTGAGTCCCTTTATAACAATCCATTGACTACCTGTTAAGTGCCTAAAAAGACATACGCATATACAAGTCCAAAGCCATCTGCCTCGATAATAATGCTGATTGAAAGATGCACATAATTGGTAAGAAAAAAATGTCATATGTTAGGTTGATTTGAATACTCTTTATTGTACGCTCAATGGTACATTTATAGTAACATAAGTTCAGTAATATCGTAAGAAATATTATTTGGCTTGAGTTATTATTATTATTATTATTATTATTGTTGTTGTTGTTGTTGTTGTTATTGTTACAAATAAGTAATAAATATAATTATTTGTCCAAATGTTAAGAGTACAACACATGATATCTCATATAAAAACTAAAATCTATAATATTATTTACAAAATGACTTTATGAAAGTGATTCATAAAGAACTTCTATGAAAATTATTCATATTATATTACCATCAAAAAGTCAACGTACGTTTCAGATTTTATTTTATATTAAAAAAATTCATATTTATTGCTATAATATATTCTAATTATTCAGAATATCTTTATTTATTATATTTTCCTTTTTTACTCTCTTTCATTGCCTATATATAGGCACTTTTATATGAACTAATTATTCAATTCAGCAATGAGCATGCCTTTTATGCTCTTGAAGCCTTCCATTATCTTCAGGTCCTTTCATCTCTTAATTGAATTATCGAAATTATTTCTTCATTTTGATTAGTTTTACGCATTCTTGATTTTGTGAATGTTAATTATTTATTAGTGTGACAAGCTCTATTCAGCTTAAGCAAGAAGAAATCAGCTAATAATGCCTATTTGTTTAGCATTAAGATATTAATTAACTTATTAGATAAATATCATTAATTTACTGATTATGAAGAGAACCATACTTATACTCTAAAAATTCTTTCTAATAGTTCATATGATTTATATCTAAAACACTGCATGAAAGTTAGCTATTACACACGAAAAATTTCAGCCAGAAATTCAAGTAGATTTTACATCAGAAGTTTTCCGGCAACGGTAATTAATTAATACAACTAAGAAATTTTTTGTTAGAAAATTTACTTAATTTCCGATAAAAAATCCGTCAGGATTGTTGTCGGAAAAAGCCCTATTTCATCCCAAACCCGTTCCCCTCTCCCAGAATTATGGTTGGTGTTGCTGCTCGTTTTCTCGTTGTGTATCTTGCTAAGGTGCTCTAGGTTTTCGACGATGTCAGGTAGTGGCGGCATTTTCCACAAAGGGAGGGTGGTAGGGGACTACATGATCGGCCGGCAGATTGGCTTTGAAACTATGATTGGCTGGCATATTGGCTCTGAAACTTTCTTAGTTGTGTGGCTAGTGTGGCACCATGTGAACGGCGCAAAGGTGGCCGTGAAAGGGATAGTCATGGAGATGCTCAGTAAGAAGCTGTGAGAATGCCTTCTTTTGGAGACCGTAATCCTCAAGCGCATTAAACATCCCAACGTCGTCGCATTGTACGACATCATTGTGCATATCCTATTCTTCATGCAGCTCTTTGCCCTTTTGAGCTTACCCTAGTTTTTCTGCTAATTATCAGTCAATTCGTGAAATTTTTTGTTTAAGTAGGGTTTGAAACAGAAGTCCTAATCACGTGTGTGAAATGGGAAGATGATTGAAAGGTTCATGCTTGAGGAAGATATGCATTTCTATGGAATGCAACATAGCCTTTATTGGGAGACCGTAGCAAATCTTGTGGTATATGAGGCCTTAAATTATTATAGATGACCATGTTAGGCGGTGCCTTGATTTTATGCCAAAGAAGAACAAAGAAACAATTGTATGATATGCTAGAATTCTCGTTTGATATGCCATGCAAATACAAAGTGCAATATATTGATGGAATGTCCTATAAAATCCGTAAAGGATTAGGTTTTGTAGGAGGTCCCATCAACATATTGCACTTTGTATTCGCATGGCATATCAGACGAGCATTCTGGCATATCGACATTGGGATGTTCAATGTGCTTGAAGATTAATTACAATCTCTGAAAGGAGGCTTTCACGTAGCTTCTTACTGAGCTTCTCCATGACGATCTCTTTCACCGCCACCTCTGCGCCGTTCACACGATGCCACGCTAGCCACACACCCAGATAGATCCAGAGCCATTCTGTCGGCCGATCATGTAGTCCCCCACCACCCTCCCTCTGTGAAAAATATTAAAATAAAGAACATATAAGAGATAAAAAACTATAATATTTATAAAATTCATTAATAAAATACTAAGTTCATCATCAATCATAGAGGGTGAGAAGAAAATATTTACCTGATGACTTGAAATGAAACTATCATTCCTATTTAAATGTGATTATTTATCCTTATAACAAGATCATCTCAACAACTGAACTACCTCTCTTTCTTTTTTCATGTTTTTTGTGAGAATAATTAATATCCCTTAGAACAAAGTCTTTTATCCTTCTAATAGCTAAGAGAAATTTAAGACTCTCATAATCTATTTTGAAGGCTTCATAAAACTAAAAAATCATGTCATTCACATCTGCCAACTCAAAACTAACTACATATAGTACTTATAACATTTCCAACTTGATTAATTATATTCCATTATCAACTAATTACATTTACATATAATTAATGGGGAGAGAGCTTGAGGTAAATAGATAATGAAAAATCTAGTTATGTAGTGCAAATGTGCCAAGTCTAGTTAGCCAAAATCACTTATGCTAGCTAATATGAGAGTATAATTGATCAAGTTAGAAATGTTAGTGAAGACTTATTTGTAATTATATGCAAATGTTAGTGAAGCCTTTTGCTCCTATGCAAATCCTTCCAATTTGTTCAATCTTAACAAAAAATACATTTGTGGGTATTCTGCTAAACTTGTGTGATACTACTTTGGCGAAAATCAAAATGCTCCATGAAGAAGGTGGAAGAGCTAAAGGAGAAAATAGATTTTTTTTAAAATATTGTGGAGATAAAATTGGAATATTAAAAACTTAATGATAGTATTATTTGATTGTGGGCCAATTTCATCCAATAACTATTAGTTATCAGTCGTTTAAGACTTGAAGTTTACTTAAGAAGAAAAATAGTGGTTAGAGCTTAAAATAAACTCCATAATGTAATACTCAATTGACCTAAATCTAAAAATATGCGCATGCATCAATGCTGCTACCTCCATCTCTTTGCCACAGGCTCTGGAAAAATCCTTCAAGATACTTCAGTCTCTTCCCAAATACTGAACAATAATTCTCACCTTGCTTTTGTTCCCAAAATAATTTTAATGTATTTTTTTAATATAGTTACCATATTTCCTCACCATTTCTTCTTAAATAGCTTCCACGATTATTGCAATATTTTTATCGATGTTCTAGTTTCCATCACCACTGACACTGATGGGGTGCTCCAATTATGCAAATCTGATAGCAAAAAAATTACCATCATCTTGATCAAGTGTAGATGTCACGACCCAACCCGACCGGGACGGATCCCGCTCGCATCGGGTCGCGACGGAACTATTGAAAATTCAGGATATAGTTTTTGAATTTGCTTCAGACTTTCTTTCAAATATTAAACAGACAGAAAAACACAGAGCTACTATAAGCATCCAAATGCCGAACAGTTCATCTATCTTTTCTTTCATCAAAACGATCATATACAATACAATTCATGGCTTTAGACAGAAATAACAGAACATAACAGAAAAGTCATAACTGTACCAAAAATCAAAAGTACAAAGTACCTAATCTCAGATCAGACACAGAACTTCTAGTCCAAGACCTCCTTCCTTTTCCCAGAACCTAAAAACCACGCAGAAAGCAAGGATGAGCTAACAGCTCAGCAAAACATCACTCATCAATCAAAATAATCAAAAATTCACATCAGAAACTACATCAGAAAATAGCCGTACGGAAATCGTAGAACAGACAGAACAGATACTTGATTAACAGAAATCAAACAACTGATACAGAAAATTGAAGTCATTTCAAATCGGATATCATAAGGCTTTCAATTCACAGAGCAGATAGAATCATACATAAATTCAGAAATCATATATCGGATAATTTATAAAACATACCAGATAAGTCACATAACAGATTATCAGATATCAAACATCAGATTCCCTGACCCTGATAAAATCTCAACGAATTCTGGCCCCTTATGCCTCCCTTTCCTGACACAGACAGAATCTCGACGGATTCTGGCCCCTTATACCTCCCTTCCATGACACAGACAGAATCTCGACGGATTCTGGCCCCTTAAGTCTCCCGTTGTGCTTATAGCACCAAAACAGATCAGATATACAGAATTTCCGGAACATAACTTATTTTCATATTTCAAAGCTCATTTCATATTTCAGATTTTCTCTGACACAGACAAAATCTCAAAGGATCCTGGCCCCTTATAACTCCCTTCTGATAACATACAAACATTTCATTTCATTCAATGTATCAATTCAGAAAAATCAGAATTCGTACGAAAAATCGGCGGCATAACGGCAGTATACGGAATTTACACAAAATTTACAGATTCAGAAATTTACCCAATTACCACAGAATATCCACAACAACATATATGACTTTATTGAAGTTTATGACAAACTCCAAAAATGAAGAGTAAATTAGTAAGGGGTTTTAACATATGCAACTAAATAAAAAGTTGAAAATATAATAAATTGTTATTTTACTTTAAAAAACAAGATTTTTTTTTCTTTTTTAACAATCAAAAAGTGATTTCTACAATCAAATTTATTCTAAGATAAGAGTACAAATAGTAGATGATTTTCATTGATTTTTCTCAAATAGATAAATAATCAATAGAAAAGAAAGTTGTTATTCCAATTCTGCACAAGACCACTAATGAGTAGTCGGTGACGCAGTAGGGGATTGATATGTAAAACTTAATTAATGAAATATTGGTTGTAATCAAGGGAAATACCTATGGTATATAGATAGGCATTGATTATAAATGACATTGATTACAAGGTTTGCAAAGAATTCAAAAAGGAAGTTCTGAATAATTGGAATGGGTGAGAGAAGTTAGAAAATGGAGTTATGGAGCATAGGTTGCGGCGTGATACTAATGTTTCTCAAAATCAATTTGGATTCATGCCGGGTAGGTCGAGCATACTAGTCAATCCTAAATTGAGAATCTAATTGCTAATAGAATGAGCGACGTGGTATCTTGCTTTACATGCATGCAATGCTCTTTCATACACATAAGGATGTCAATGATATACTTTCATACACACAAGGATGTCAATGAGATAAATGAATGGGTGAGTAAAGAGAACCGAAACTCAAGCTCTATTTATAAGAAAGATACTAACTTCTTGAATTCTTCTTCCTTGTACATGTTCTTCATAAATACAGGTTATTCATATCTGCTATAATATACCAAAAAATAGGTTGTCCATCTCTTTGATTCAAAGTTCATTCGAGACAACATGGATAGATTTATCACAGGTTGCTATTGGAATAAGTTAAACCTATATTTATTTTATACATTTGGTCATTTGTCTTTTTAAACGATGTTTTTTAATTTATTTGGTCAGCTATATTGTGATTTATATATTGGAGAGAAATATACTATCAATCTAATTTATAATTATTATGCACAGCTTCTAAATAAAATGGACCAACATATTTTTTTTTCTTTATTTGATCAAGTTATGACAATCTTGGGCATTTTATCATAGCGAATATTATATTCTTGGTGTGTGTTGGCGGACGGGGGGAGGGGGGTTAAAATCCTAGCAAAAGGCATTTGGTGCTCGTGTAATTGAGCTAGCATATTATATATATATATATATATATATATATATATATAGCATAATATTCCACCTTTTCTTGTAACTCCTTCAGAGACTAAGTGACTGATGAGCTATACGTGAGAGCTGAAGCAAAGAAAAGGAAGAGCTAGGCCTGGAGGCTTGCTTATGGTTAAAAATTCTATTTTTTTCCTAATTTCTCCAACGAATTACATTTACATTAAGTTTGATAGGCTAAAAATTGTATACGAGTAATTATTTTGAGATTATTCAATTAGTTTTTAATGTTAAATTAAAAAATAATATAAATTGAGAAAATCAATGTTTTAATTAGGCTGAATGCAAAAGATTTAGATGTGATAGAAGTAAATAAATCCATTTCAAAGCGCATTCATTGTTGTCGATGTGATTCTATCTCTAATATAAGTAGCAAAGCATTCCAAAGTTTAATGCCTTTTAATCCCTATGATTAAATTGGATCCGAGTATGTATGTTAGTAGACAATGTTTTATATTGAGCATGTTATGTTTATATCAACAAGTCTATTACATTTTATATGATCATATGTTCAAGATGATCATTATAATTTCGAATAGAATTCAAGTCGCAATATTGGCTGATGAATTATTAACTTTTACATGTCATGCTATTCATTTGATGCATGTTGATGCTAGTTGATTAATAGCTTCTACAAAACAATGCTAAATATTTACAATGCTTATGATGTTCATGCTAAAAGAGAGAGAGAGAGAGAGAGAGAGAGAGAGAGAGAGAGAGTCTATGAAAGGTAGTGCCATATAACTATATAAGATAGATTGACAAATTAGGATGACCAAGCCAAGGAAGAGAAAAAGTTCTTACAAGATGAACATTGGTACGAACCAAAAGGGGATCCCAACTCTTGATATCTGTCATGTTAAAGTATTTCAATACTTATCAAGGGGTTGTTTAATAGCTGCTATGTATGAGCAAATCCAACCGTTATGAACCAGCAAGCTGGGTACAACCATATAATATATAGCAATGCCAAAACTTAGACATGCATAATATGACACTTCTAAGACTATGTCTAATAAGAATGAGAAAAGAATTATAGAAGTCAACTAGTAATTTCATACTAGCAATTGATTAGCATAGTTGCATTGAATCATTGTAGACTGGACAATTATATTTTTCATTCATTGCAAACATTCTTCCTTATATTTATGATTATGCTATTTTCCTATTTAATTGTTGAAGCATGATTTAATTTAAGAATAATACACATACCTAGCATCTATGATTATTTAATATGCATATCAGTTCAAATATTAGTAAGAAATTGTATTCTTTTACCTTATATTTTAAACAATATCGGAGCTATTTATTCCACTGAACTTTATAGCTCACTAAAAATTATTCTGGTGGTTGTTTCAAGAAAGGAAAAAGAGTGTAGCGGGTTGTAGTAAGATGACTGGATTTATCCTTAATATGTTTTTTTATATAGAATTTTGATGCATCGTGTACGATATAAATTTAAAACACGGGTATGAATTAATTATTTATTGATGGATTTTGTTGTGTGCATTTCCATATTGATGGTTGTGATAAATCTACCAAATGCTTATAAAAAGAGTTCTATGTTTTTGGATAATCTAGGCAAACATATTTTCTATCAATTAATCCTACTTACTAAAAATCAGGATCAAGATGTGTGTTGGTAAGAAACATGTCTGACTGGATTGCCTGAATTTGCCACGTAATGTGCTTGACTAATATGTTTCAAAATAAGATGCGACACTCAATCAACAAGAACATTTGAACAAGCAAACCAAAACAAAGAAGGCAAAGTTGGCAGTTATCTTATGAACAACAATAAGTTTGTGAAAAATATGGCATTGCCCAAGTTCTTTGTAGGATGAGGCTATCAACCAACTAGAAAGTCTGATATCAATAATAAACGTATCAAATAGCATTCTAAGGCAAAAATCATTTACCATTATCATAATGACACGAAAAATTTTGCTTGCATTCATTTGACATGGCACATTCATCGTCCTCTTTTAAGGCCAAGCTCCTTTCATAGATGGATCTTAGTCCATTTGTTTTCCTAGTTTAAAGAGAACTAACTCTCAAGCATAAGCATAAACCAATCATTTAGTATGATACACGATAGCAACATGCTTCAACATGGCAGAAAACTCCACAAGTTGGGTCCCATTACTACTTTGACAAGCCTCAATCGATACAAAAATTATCAAAGTGATCGATATGAATAAATTCCATAGGTTTATCAAGTTGGTTGATGACTAGCTTCCCTGAGTCAACGTTTGGTCTTATTGTTTGGTTTAACTATCCAAGCCCGAATCTCTACTTTGGATCATAACACAAATGTTATAGGCAAAGCTTCAAGCATTACATGAATTAAATTGTGTTTAAGAAGTGAAGGAAAAATCTGAACGAGTCATCCATCATACCTTGTAATAACTTAATAATGATAAGAATCATTGGTATAAATGTAATATGAAAGAATATCAAAGTAAATCCAATTTAGCCAATAGATTAAACCTGAAACCAACCCAATCTAGACCACTGAGAGGTGGTTCTATCAATTCAAGATTAGCTCTGATGTTATTCTAATTTGAGAAACTAATTAAAGATGTTTGGTCCTTGTCTTACACAAGAACCATGCTAATCGATTTGATCTAAATTACCCCATCTATCCTCAATATGGAAGCATCCCCTCTGCAAATGTAAAAGAAAGATTGTACATCTAATCCTCCACAAAAACTACATTTGTGAGAGTTTCAAGCATATGGTTATGCTCACTACCACTTTATTCCAAAATAGCACCATATTCATGGGATAGAACAAATTTATACAAATTCAAATAAAGATAATAAAGTTTGATATCAAAATAAAAAATTACCAACGAGAAGAACAATGAGTAATCTCAATACACTGGTAAATGATGATGATGATGAAAACTAGTAAACACAATTTGTGATTCGGGCAAAAGACACTAGGTGCCAATTTCTCACATAGAAACATATATGGAAATCAAAATACCTGGCATGATAAATCCCCAATAAGAGTAAGAAATGCAGATGTCAAAGCCTTTGTTACCACTGGGTGCTTATTAAGAGCTGTTAGGTACCTGTCAAACTTGTACAAAAACAAGTTAAAAATGCATATTTTCCTCTTAGAAGCATCTAAAACCAATTACTCATGATGTTGAAAAAGTCAAAAGCATATGTTGAAGCAGAAAAGGTAGGTTAAACAACAGAATAAAACTAAAGTTAATGAGAATACAACATCAACATCTAATGTCTGATAGTATAACTATCAGAATAAAACTTTAACATTAAGAATGTAAATAAACAGCCTAAGATAAGTAGTAGTGCCTGAAATGACATGAATCAAAATCTAAAACAAGAATATAAAGTGCACCTTAAAAAATAACAACAAAATCTTTATACAAGTTTAAAATTAATTAAAGTTGCATCTAGCAAATATGCCCAATCAAAAATTGGGTAGGCAATCTTACCATTAATCAATATTAGAGTTCCAAAATCCCATATTACTCTGCTGGGAGAAATGAATATGCACCTGTGTTAACCCTATAGCTAATTGTGTATGCAATCTTATTATTGATCAATATCGTTGGTATAACTCCCTTTTTAAAGTGATGCAGAGGATGATGGGAAGATGAATTATAAATGACCTATTTACATTGCTTACAATTGCCACGATGGTGAGCATAATTTTCCCATGTAAGACTAATATTATAGCATTTTTTAATAATTAGTTGGCCGTATGACCTTTGAGCTATACAACCATGATGATACATGAAAATTTGATAAGAATTTATGGTCATCCTTAAAATCGTATTGCAATTTCCCTATTGGTCAAGACTCCTCAAGATTTTTAGGTGGTTTAGAAGTGAGAGTAATGTCTCGGATTGCAACTTATGTGATAGTCAAGATGCAAGAGTTTTAGGGTGTTATAGAAGTGAGACTAACATATAGAATGAAAAATGAGCTACTTCTCACTGGAAGAAAATGAATTGTTGGTTTAGGAGTTTGTTGGTGGTCGTATTAGTAGGGGTTGCCTTGCATTTATTTTTATTATTTTTTTTTATATGAAGCAAAAGAAACATAGTAAATTTTTGGAGGATTTGAAATTTCCCAAAGCATATGTTTTACTTGCATTTATACATTGCCCAAATCAGGCAATTTCCAAATCTCGCGCTATGTGAGCTCATGATTCCCTCTATCGTTGCCATCGCAAGTCTCCATTACAGATCATTGTGACCATTGCTTTTGCCCGGCACACGTCACTGCCCCAACAGCTGCCAACTGTTCACTACCTGTGCTCGCCCTCGTTCAACATTTCAATGCTTTAAAATGTGACAAATCAAACAAAAAATTTTCAATACATTTTATTTGCATCCAACCAAATAACCCTTGGATTCCTAAAATACATGCACTTCAATTACTCGCTATTTCTAGAATGCGTGTAGTTTAAAAACATCCAACCAATGAACCAACTAGCGCCTTAAAGAGTAACTACAAACCAGACTTTGTCACAGAAATTATGCAATATCAGTGCATAAAAAGAAAAGTAGCTGATGCAAAGAATAGCATGCATTCTTTTACAAAAATCTATGAAACACAAACTGCAAGAAAAACAGAGAATATTAACAACCTAACAACAATTTATTCAAAACAATCAAAACCAAAAGAAAACGGAACGAATAACAGCACCCAAGAAAAAAATTCAAGGAATGTGAATAGAAAAACATGATCGAAATTACAAGGAGAAGAAAATAAAATTGAAAAATCTCCATTACCATGATAAAAAGGGCCAACCATTCCCCCCGTTTTCCTCCCCGCCCCCGCCGCCATTACCACCATCTCCAGAACCCTTAAACCCATCGTCGCCTCCAGAACCCCCATCCGCAACCGCCTGAAGCATAACGAAATCAAATCTCTCACGCTCTAATCTGGAATAAACAGATCCCCAAACCCTAGAACAAGCTCCCAGCATTGGAGTTTGGAAGCGGCCTAATGGAAATTTGAATCTACACAGAGTTTGCGGGACCCGATTGGAATTGATTCGACGGATATCGTGGAGATTGGATGAGAGAGCAGACAGAGGGCGGCAGGATTCAAAGGCGAGAGGGTTTCTGAGAAGCACTGCCACCATTTTCGGTCCGTGCCGGAGCATCGTCGTGGGTTTTTTTGAGGTTTATCGAACTGCAACAACTCAGCCACCAACAGCTGAGGATTCACATCAGCTCGGCCGGCGGAGATATTGTTAGGTTGGAACCATTTTTATAGGCGAACCTATCCCGTCTCGTCGGATGAAGAGATCAAAATTATTATTTTCTCTGCCCTCAAATCCTTTGCCGCCCCAATTCCTACATGGACGGACCTTTAAAAACTCTCTAAGTATTACTTTAATTTCTAAAGCCCTTTGGTATAACCAATTTTTCACCTATATCTCTTTGCAAGATTTTTTATATTTAAAATCATCACCAAACAGACTCAAAATACTTATGCCTCATATTATTCATCTGTCAAAGATATTTTATAAGCAATAATTTCTATGGATAATTATTCTTGATTTTTACCCTTTGAGAATATTTAAGAACTTCGAAAAAAACATCTATTTTGTGTTAAGCTTGACATGTTTAAAGTTCTTTTTTGCATGGGTTTGAAAATTGGATGGGATCGTCTAGTTCGACTGATTCAATATTGAACTGGATGTATAGTCAGTTCGATCATTCTTAAAAATCAGCCTAGCATCAAGCAGGTTTGAACCATTAGTTTAATTGACCAGCCGTTGAACGGGTCCCAATTTTTAAGAACTGGATGGTTCAATTGATCTGGATATATCATCATAAATTTATCTTTGATCGGGCACGAATCTCTATACAAAATTGAATTGAAAGCTTTCAAAATTAAATATAAGACCATTTAAACTCCAATTTCAACAAACTTATAGTCAAATTGAACGTCTCAGAAAGACGAACCCTCCATCGCCTGCCAACTATGATCCCATCAACCAAATAAATATGTAAATATTGATTCTTTCAATTCCCATCATGTAATATATTTTATATAGTGTACATTTACTACATCAAGCCAAGGCCTTCCCCAAAGGAAGGGCCTCATTTGTAATCGACTACAAACAATAGTTGATTCATTCAAAGTGGGCCTGGCCCCATGGTTTTTCCCCTTTACAGGGGTTTCCATGTAAAAATTATAGTGTCTTTTTATCTCGTATGAACGCTACACCAACTCTTATTTGTTTGTGTGCTGGATCTTCATATAAAGCTAAAACGTTAAACTACATTATGCCCTACCACCATGAACTTTCCAGGACGAAATAGTTTGACGTCGTCTATGGGAACATCGTTCCTGATTGGGGGGAGGGGGGCAACTTTTGCTCCCATCTCAAAAGGTCGTTTATGTCAACGTCTTAACAACAATCATTGTTGCATTAATTTCATGGGAATCATATGTACGTGGACTGGTGGGAAATATTGACTATAATCTTGGTTAAAAAATTTCTCAAAATTTTCCAATATCTAAGATAATATCAATGGAAACTATCTTTCATAAAGCTTCTAGCAAAGGTAAGAATGCTTCCAATAAATTATAAGCTTTAACAGTCCTTAATTGGACTTCTACTCCTTCAAGGTCTTAACTTGAACCTCAAAAAGGCAACAACAGTATAAATATATATCATTTTTCACATTTGATTCGTGATATAAGTGGCATTCGCCTTCTCCTAGTCAAGGCATAATTGATCTCTAGGGGATTCGATTGGACCACTCCCACACAGGTTAACGTCATCGAGTAATACTCTCACAAATAATCTCGAATAGGTCATATATTCTTGGTGAATTCTCTTAACCTCTTCTATACATGTTAACATCATCGAAAAAATGCTTTAGGGGAGTGTGAAGCTCGTATTGATTGCTTGAAGAAGCATGTTACATTATTTCTATGCAATAAAAATCCTTTGGTGAGTTCATATGTGGGGCCCACTAGGTGTGAGTCCTTTTTATGGCAACTCGTCAACTACCCATTAGGTGCCTGAAAGGCATATGCAAGTCTACAAATCCAAAGCTATCTACCTCAATTATTATGCTTATTGAAAGATGTGCATAGTTAGAATGAAAACAAAAAAAATGCCATATAATCGGTTGGCTTGAATACTCTTCATTTCATATCGCACAATTGTAAATTCATAGTTACATAACTTTAGTAGTGTTCTAAGAAATATTACATGACCCTATTATTATTATTATTATTATTATTAGTTGCAAATGTAATTATAAGTCCAAATACTAGAATATAACAAATGATATCCCATATAAACACCATAACCTGTAGTATTATTCATGAAATGACTTTTTATGAAAGCAATCCAAAAATAACTGTGCTACAATTACTCATAATATTCATTATCATCAAAATATCAAAGTACATTTCATATTTTTATAGTAAACATTAATAAAATTTATTACTATAATATATTATCATTATTGAGAATATCTTTATTTATTATATTTTCCTTTATTATTCTCTTTACTTCACTATATATAGGCAATTTTATATCAACATATAATTCAATTCAATAAAGAATATCTCTTTCATGATCTCTAGGCCTTCCATGGTCTTCATGTTCTTAATATCTTAATTATCTTAATTATATAATTAATTTATGTAAATTATCTCTTGATTTTGGTTAGTTGTGAGCATTCTTGATTTACATATGCTAATTAGTTAATAGTTGGAAATTAGTTCATAATGCCCTATTGTTTAACATGAAAATAATAAACTTAATTGAAGTAAATTTCTTGAATCTAATAATTAATTCTGAAGAGAACAATACTTGCACTATAAAAAGTTATTTCAAATAGCTCAGATGATTTATATATAAAAGTTATCTCACATTAACATCATTGTATATTGCATATGCTCATTCATTTCTACCAAATTTAGCATCATATTTCTCTATCTTTGCCTTTTCTTTAAAATTCAATTTTAGACTTTGTTTGGGATAACTTTTTTGCTTATTTCTAAATCAGCTTTTTAGTTTAAAAAAATTTTAGTTTGAGAAATTTTATATTAAAAAAAATTATTTAAAATTTTATGGTTCCATAGAATTACGATATTTGGCTAACGAGAATGTTACATTCACATCAAGCTCTCATTGTGACTGCTGATCCTATAAGAAGAATGACGCCATTGAAGAAAGCGAAGAAAATTATGATCTCCAGCTAATCACTATTTGAATATCCTAAAAGTCAAAATTATTTAGAACGAGAAAATAAAAGTTTGAGACTTAGCGTACCTTTAATATATTGAAGAATTCTCTTGG
>NW_021320126.1:65931-96106 GCF_001605985.2 Dendrobium catenatum | reverse complement strand
GCCTGCAGATAAGTAAAATCCACTCATTATAAAAAAAAAAAAAAATTATCTAGATAATTAAAGTTTGGTTGAATTATCATTAAAGCCACCAATAGTAATCGACATTAAATTCAAGCAATATCATAGACATGCAATGGAAGAGCTACTGAATAGTAACATACCAGAAAACTACATCTTAAATCAAATGAAAAATATAGCCACCGCCACAAATTTGTCTTTCATTTCAAGCTTTGCATTGTTTTTCTACACAAACATTTATTGTAAGAAGAGATGTTTGGACTGCCTCTATCTCAGGAGCAACTACAACCTCTAGAGTAGGCACAACTACAACTGGTCGTGGTCTCCGCTGTCTGGGAGCCACCGTCCTCTAAACAAGCTCCTAGTGAGCTATCGCCTCAACCATCTGCTGCCTCTCTACCTCGGACGCAGCTAAACGCAACCTCCTATTCCTATTCCTCCGGGCCCTTCTCCCAAGGCCGGAGGTGGAGGTGGAAGGGACATCTGAACCCACTGCCTGGGTGGCAAGGGGAACAGGGACGACTGGAAGTGTCAGGGTCTGCCCGGTGGTCTCAGTGTGAGAAAGCCGAGCAAAAACAGAAATCCGGCCAGAAGAGGGCGAAGGCACCTCGGTCTGGGCACCCCTCTTCCTAGTGGAAGTGGGAGGGGAAACCCGAACGCGAGGTACTTCCGCCGGGACAGCTGGAGTAACAACAGCAACAGGCTGTCGGTGCTGAGGGGCCGGAGCAACCTGTGCAACAGAAGCGGCAGGTGCAGGTCGTCTGACCGCTACACGAACAGGGGGAACAAAAACAACAGGCTGCCAGCGCTGAGGGGTCGGACCAACCTGTGTAGCAGGAGCGACAGGCACTGGACGCCTAACTGCCGGACGAACAACTGGAACAGGATGTGGCCTAGGCAATGGTCGCCTAGCCACAGTGCGCACTGGTTGCGCAAGCACAGGAACGGGACGAGCAGGTGCCCGGGCTGTCCGCCGAGCAGTTGGTCGTCCGAAAGAGCGCATGGCTGCGCGTCCTCTCCTCTTAGGAGGAGAGAATGTAGCAGCCTCCACTGAGGTCGGCCCGCAAAGAGTGACGAAGGCCGATTCAGTGAAGGAACCAAAAGTGATCCCTTCAGCTAGCGGACTAACGAGCAGTGACTCAGGGAGAGTCACCCGCGCATCCAAACCGAAAGCAAAGGTAACGAAAGGCACGAAGGAAGCCATGGAACTGCTGCCAAGAAAAGAAATTGAAAAAGTCAATAAAAATTGAAATCAAGAAAGAAGACATGAAGGAATCAGTATGAATTTGATATAAATAGGTAAGAATGGGTAAAGAAAGGAATAGCCTGCAAGGCTGAAAAGAAGTAGAGTAGGGAAAAATCCTAGCTATGGGGAAGAAACCCTAACTAAGAAGAGATCCTAACTAAGACTGGAACGGACCTAATCTAAGGGAACCCATGTCTAAATTTCATCGAACAGATCTCCCAAAATTAGGTTAATTTAATAGTATAGATAATTTTAAATTAAAATAATTTAAAATAGATATATACTAAAACAAAATAAATAAAGTTTTGTAAAAATAAACATAATTCAAAATAGTTCCATTCATAGGTATTTGGGAGACCCACTGACCACCCAATCAATATTTCAAAGTAATTTTTAATTTCAAAATAATTAGAGTAATTAATTATTTAAATAAGGTTAAAATAGTCACATAAGGATGGGTGACAGAAATCTGTCAGAAAAGTGAAAAATCAGTGACTGAAAATAATTTTAAAATACAAAGCTCATTTTTCTGAACAGTTCCAGGGGTTATACGTCAAAATCCGATTTAAAATGATGGAGTTATGAATTTTGCAAGTTTAAATACAATAATAAAGTATTTTTAAAATAGTTTTAAAATAACTATTATATGAAATTGATTTGAAGTAACAAAGACTTCTGAAATTTAATGTTCATTTAATCAAATAATAGTAATTCTTTAAAATAATATTAATGATAATGATTTCAAAATAGTACTACAATAGTAGTATTACTAAAAATAATCAAAATAATCAAAATAACAATGATAATGCAAATATCAAGGACGATAATGAAAATAATGGAGAAAACAATAATGATAGTAGTAAAAACAGTAGCCAATAGTCTAAAGGTGAATATTATGATAAGCCATTAAAATAATAATATAATAGTAATTGAAATAATCATTTGAGTGATAAAGGAAAATAGAGGTTTTACTATTTTTCAAATAATAAAAAAAACTAATATTTTGGAGTAAAAATAATTTTATCCTATTCAGAATTCAAATACGAACAAAACGAGGTATTGCGCGTCAAAAACGTAGAGAAAACGAAAGAGTTATGAATTTTGGAAGTTTTAACAACATAAAAGTTAATTTCCAAAATAGTTTTTTAAAAAAAATAACAGCTTTAAAATATTAATTTAAAATAACTGAATTTCTGAATTTTAACACTCTACATTAAAATAATAATAATGAAAATAATAATAATGATAATAATAATAATAAAAATAATAATAATAATAACTAATCTAACAAGAAAAATAATAATAATAATTACAATAATAATAATTAAGGAAACTAACTTAAAATATTAACAAAACTAGCAATATAATAATAATCCTAATAACAATAATAAACTTGAAAATAATAATAATAAAATAATAGAGCAGTAATTAAACGACTTAAAACATTAGTTAATATTTATATAACTATAATTAGAATAATGTCATTAGTCTAATTAAAATTTTTTTAAGAAAGAAAATGGCTGTTTTAAAATATTTTGAAATATACCCAATATTTTTTACCAAGAATAATTTTAAATTGTGGAGGCCGAAAATAAAAACAAAACAAGTATTGCATGCGAAAAACAGAGCAAAATTAAATTTATTACGATTTTGTTTTTGAAATAGGTTTAAAATACAATTTAAACAGATTTTTAAAAAAATCCACGCGGCAGGCCACGTGGCGCGCTCCGGTTGGCTGCCGCAGTCCCGGTGACGGCGCCCACTGATTGCTCGCAATCATTGGCCGCAATCAAAGCCACTCAACCACGTAGGCTACTCTACTGGCCGTCGGATCGACGCCTGGTCCGATCTGACGGTCCAGATCTCGGCGGACTGAGATCCGAACTTCCGAATGACCTACACGGCTGCACCGAACCGCAGTACAACTCGAGCCGAACCGTTGATCGGCGGATCAACGGCTCAGCCCAAGTCTGGCCCAGGCCGACGTGAGACCGAGCCCTAGGGGTGTTTTCTGTCGATTTCTCTTGATTGGATAAACAAAATCAAACTAAATTTTAGATCTAGGATACAAAAGTGAAGAGCATTCATGGAGATATTTTATTTTAATCTAAAACGCACTGTAAAAGAACTTATTTAAGTCTAAGTATTCTAAACTAGGGTTCACGATATACCTCAATCCACTAGGTGGATTCGGGAGATCTTGTGCTCGTTGGACTCGCAGACTCCCCAAGAACAAGTTCCTAGTTGACCTCAAGCCTTGATTCTCCTTGAATCGAGCGGTAGGAATCCCGAAAGGTTTTTTTTTGCTTCGGTTTCGCCGGAGGATCGCCGCCGGCGAGCTTATGGCTGCTGGATCTGGTCGGAAAAGGTGGTGGAAGGCTGTGGGAGTTCTCTCCTCAAATCTCAGAGGCTGAGAGTGCTTGGGGAGAGAACAAGAGCAAAAAAGTCCCTAAATCTAACCTAATTTTGGCTATTTAAAGCTCCTAATCCTATGATCAGCGGCTAGGATCGATCCCAGATGAAATTAGGAGGGAAAATAGCCTCATGAGGCCGTGGTTTGAAATAAAAAACGGTTGGAGGCTTTAATTGCACTTAATGGGCCCTTAATTCCTCCCAAATAGGTGTTTATGACCTATTTATGACTCGATTTGACCAAGTCAAACGTTGACTTGGTCAAATCAATCACTTAGATCAACGGGGAGTGAGGATCAAGCCACAAAAGGGTCGATTTGGATTTAAGTTCGATTTGGACAAAATCGAGGTCAACAATGTTGAGCGTGTTGAGATTCAAAATAGAATCTCAAAGCATTCCATGAGGCCAAATAACAACATAAATAATTATGTTTGGTATTAGTAACATAATAAAATTGCAATGAGATAGAATATGAATGGCCACAAGTTTTGGTTAAACTAATCTGGGATAAAAATCAATAAAATCCTCTAGCACAAAGTTAGACAAAACATATATAAACACAACTTTGCAACAACAGGGTACTTTCAAATTTATTTGAGAATGGAAAAAGACTGACGGAAAATAGCACAATTATGATCAACAACTTCGTGTAGGATTTGGGAAGGATTTTCGTTAAATCCTACCAAATCCCTGAAAAGGAACTTGTAAATCCTACCATAAATAAATGCTGGATTTGGTAGGGTTGGATAAATATTAGATTAAATCAGGATTTATAATATTTGGTATCCTATTTTAGACAAAATTAATTCAATATTTATCTTAAATCATGCTAAATAATTTTTTGGGGACTTTAAATCAGATTATTTTGATAAATATTATTTAAGACTGTTATTAGTTGAATAAAATTTGTTAAATCCCATCATTCATAGGATTAAAGGACCCCTCCCTCTCTTAAGTCCATAAACAAATAGCAAACAACATGTCAGGATATACAAATACAAAAACAAAAAAATATGATTTTTATGCTTCGCAGACGGACGCTAGGTCTTGGGGTTTGACAGCTAAAGAAAGGAAGAAATGCTACCTTCGCTACAAGTAAACTCCTATTGTCGCCCTTGGTTCCGATGAAGCAGAAGAACGGCGGAAGGTGTGACTTCATATCTGTCAAGAGTGAAGGGTGTTGTCACAATTGTGATTGTAGAGAGAAATCCTATATGTTTGTGTCGGTGCTGGCGTGAGACAGACAGATGAATGGGGATTTGCGAATAGGGGAGGCGGGAGACGCTGGCTTGAAGTGTGGTCCTGAGAGGAGGATGAAAGAAGAGTTGCAACTAATCGAAATTAACTGCAGGAAAAATCGTAGATGAGCGAAAGGCAGGAGGTCAGTTTGAAGAAACTCATACCTATTCGAAAGAAGCTGTTGAAAGATCGGCAACTTCCGCACAAATGGAGCCAAGGATGCAGCCTGCTGGAGACGAGTATGAGTATGGGGATTGCGATGACGAACAATAATCGCCTGTGAGGAAGATTTCCGCGATCAGAATATCGTGATGATAGGTATGGTAGTGGAGACGAGGGTATGGATATGGCGGAATGATCGACAACTTCCGCACTAATTGGGGCAGTAGTGTCATTTTTGTTTTTCGAAACTGTGGAAAGCAGCGTAACGCGGGAGGTAAGGTTCGGTCGCGCAGCGAGGGGCAATGGAAATTTTCGTAATCAGCTCTGTCACGATCACTCCAAACAAATGTTTAACTGCTTTTTAAATAGTAAAACAATAGTGACGCCGTCCCAAACCAGCCCTTAGGGTAACTCCAATGAAACGGTAAACAGTTATTTGCTGTTCTTGCTTTGCTTCAACTGACCGTCATTTTTGACGCCATTTGATCAGAGATGCACTGTTCATCTTCACCATTTTTTTGGTCTCTATCGAACTTGCCGAAGAAACGCGCGAATGACCGTTACGGGTAAAATGACGTTCAATTGGAGATGAATCACAGCATTTTTTAGTTTCAGACATTTTGGAGTGAAAGATGAGATTTTCGGTTGGAGATACCCTTAGTGACTCTTTCAAAACTCTACTTCACGGGAAACATGCAAAGTGGAGTCAATGAAACAAATAAAATGGAGAAAAAGGAAATAGCATAGATGAGCAAAATCATTGAAGAAGCTTTTATGTTTTATCTGCACGCTAAGTTCTCAACTACTTTCAGAACTTTTTTTTTTTGATCAGATAAGTATAAGATCTATAAATGATTCAGAGCTGCTATAAAACTCAAAAGAGGCAATTTGATCCATTTGAGCAACAAAATCTTCTAATTTTTTTTCAACACAAAATCTAAATGATTTAGGATCCACTTGGAGCATCTACTTCTAATAACATTTGTAGAATTATAATTTGGAAAATAAAAATTTCAAAAATAATTGTGCATAACATAAATTTTTTATCTTCACAAAACTAACAACTTTTTAAAAATTATAATCACGAACGAACCCTTAATTCAAAAAGATCTAATCTCTATATTGCATTTGTGCATTTTTTTACAGGACTTTTGAGCTTATCAAGGCAAACTCACATACAAATCACATATGAAAGCTTCGAATCTAAAATCTCTTGATTGATAGCCAAGCTCCTAACCAACATATCAAAGTGAGCTACGTGCATGTGTGCATTACAAAAGCTACAATAACATGGCAGATAAATTTATCGTGTACTATATAGCTTAAGTACAACAAAAATATTATAATATTACATATGATTTGAATTTATATTGGCAATCTATAGTATTTAATGTTGTAATTTACTTTATTAATGAAGATATTCTCCTTTATTAGCTTATTTTCTTTAGGATGAAAGATGTTTGAATGAATGTCATGAAATGGTTACTTTGATATTATTGTTTATGCACATTATACTAATCTTGCTCTAACATATATAGTTATATTCCTTATTGTAAGGGTCAAAAGAAAGTTAGAGAGACGGTTTTTTCTTCAAATTTCTAAAGGAAAAATATTTGCTTGATATCCTCATATAATTTTTGATATAAATAAATTCAAATATATTTTATTTATTATAAAATAAATATAATTAATTTCAAAATAAATTTAATAAATTTAAAAGTACAATTATCATTTGATCATAATGGCATAAATAATTTTTTTTACATTTCAAAATTAGGTTTTTCTTAGAAGCGCCGGCGTTATCCACTCTCCCGGCCTCTGCTCCGTCTTTCTATGCTGTCGCCACATAGAAGAAAGGACGGGGAGGAAGCTAACTCAGATTTTTCTACACAGCGGAAGATAGAGAGGAGAGGATTGATGCCTGCTAACTCTAATCTGTGGGTTCTTCTGGGCCTCGGCATCGCCGGCATACTGATCGTGGCCCGGAAACTGAAGCGGGTTGTGAAGGAGGACTTCGGGGCGTTCGTTGAGCGGTTCGAGCTCCTCCCTCCTCCACAGCCCGCTCCACCCAAAGCTCCTCATCCCCTCACTGGCCTCACCTTCGCGGTCGCAGATGTGTAAGCATTTCCACTTTCTTGTCGACCTTTTGAATTTAGGATTTCATTGGGCTCATTCTCCTCTTTGGGGAGGCGCAGTGGTAATTTTATGTTCAAACTATTTTTATTTATAAGGTAGGGGTAATTGTATGGCAGGATAAATGAATTAGGTGGTTTTAAGTGATGAGAGGACGCTGAGTAAATGGCATTCACTTGAACAACATAATCCCTGCCCCTTTTTCTAGGCCACGGTTTACGGCGTACGGGAAACTGACGATTTTTCTTAGGGTTAAAAATCTTAGGGAGATTTATGCACGTACCGACATTGTATTTTTTATTTTCAACACTAATGTGAGGCATTTGAAATGAACTATTGAATTCATGTAAATTAAATTCATTCATAATTTAATGAAAAAAAAAAATATATATATATATATATATATATATATATATATTTGAATGACATTAATGTAAATGGAGGTAGTTCAATGCTACCATGTTTTTTAGGAGAGTGAAACTTCAATTTTGATGTTAGTTTTGCTCTGCTGGATTTGCTATTGTAAAAAAAATCCACCATGAATATTATTTTTCATTGTTCTAGATTTTTAGTCTTTCTGCTTGGAAGAGGCTAGAGTTTGATGCATTGAAATTCCCGTGTTCCATGTTATGCATAGGCAAGATGATGAAAGGCTAGATGTTTTTGAGGCCTTCCAATGGGTGGGGTTTTTTTTGGGTGATATGAGATATCTCATCATTTTTTCTGTCATCAGCATCCTAGATTTTGTGTTTATCTTGTAGTCTCGAATACTTAAAAAGCCTATGCTCAACTCAAATGTACTTAATCATTTGCATATTGAATACCTTTTTGATGTTTTGTGGCTCTACAAAATGAAAAACCAATGTGGGAAGCCTTTAATCCTCTCTCCGTAAAAGTGAGGCTAGGCCCAAAAATGTGCTGACTTTAATATTAGTGTGGGTAGTTTCTACATCAATTTTATGATAACTCTAAATTTGTACAACTCTTAAACACCCATTGAACATTCCAATTTGGACTCTTGGTTGATTGATGGGGGACCTTTTGTAGTCTTCTTCTACCTTTTCACTAGCATTGTTGAGGTGGCATATGCTCTCTTTCTCTTTTACTTTTTAGCTTGGACAAGGAGAACCTTGGCTTTATCAGCTTCAACTTCGGTTGGGCTGAGAACTTTGAAATAAATCAACCCTTATTGTCACTTTATTTATTCCCCATTTGCTTGATGGGGACTAGCACGGTTTTGGTCTCGAGCTCTAATTGTAAGAGATTAGTTGTTTTATTCGGAGTTGGTTAACTACTCTTTATCGAAGCACATAATGGCTCCTCCAATTTTTAATGGAGTCAATTATTCCATCATTGAAGACAAACACCTTTATTCATCAAATCTTAACGAGATAGAGAAGTTTTGTCGTCATCTAGTTGATATTATGTTCAACAAACATCTTGATTATACTAAAAAGAATGGTGTAGAAGTTTTACATGAATTGACTTGACACTGAATGGTAGTACTCCTAGAAGTCCTTCTTCTTGGACAATAGACATAGCTTGAGGCGGAATGGATCCACAAATAAGTACTACTCAACATTTAAGGAAGTTGTGACCTTCCCATTGTGCTGGCAAACTCCATTTCACGTTGTTACGGTCCTATGCAACGATCTCCTTCATTGTCTTATCATAACTTGGAAGGAGGAAGTTTACTCTGTTGGAACATGTCCACTCGTGGAACACTGTGGCTCCATAATACTCATTACTTTCTACAATGATCTTTAAAGAGTTACAAACGCTAACATGTAGCTATGAAGATAAGGCTGTAGAAGATGAAATAAAAAATTAATGTGCATTGAACACAAAGCTTTTTCTCTGAGCCTCAATATAATTTTATAGGCACTCTCGTCCATCACATATGGGAAGTTGAGTGAGCCTTTGATACTCATTATTCAACGTTCTCAGATGTGTTAGTGATTGATGTGGTAGACATCACATACATTACATCATACAACACTTTCGAAAATTCCCATTATTTTTTAATTTGTGCTTGACGACTTATCTATCTAATTGATGCCAAGTTATCTACTGACCCCTTTGAGTTTGTCAACTAGGTTGACTTACCCTCCCAGATTGATAGAGTACATTTGATTTGATCAATTTTTTATTTTTCTATAATATAAGGCTTTTTTTTAACTCTCCCATATTTTATAGTCTTTTTTTTTACTCATGTGATGAATAGAGTCGCACCTTCGACTAGTTTACTCATCTCATTCCATTACACCCTTAAAGAAGTGCTTGTCTCATGCATAGGATTCAAAATGAGAGTGAAAGTATAAAGCCTCATTTTTGCATTTAGACTTAGCTATTCATGTGTTATATGGCCAGGCCTAATGCAACAACAAGCTTGTTTAAGTTTCAAGGACTCATTGTTCATGGTGTTAGATCAGATCAACAACTCTTGGATCAACAGTCAAACACATAACTCCACAGTTTTGAATTTGCCCTCCCAGATTACTACTTTGTTGAAGTTCTAATTTGAGGCCTTAACTTCATTTATTTGTCCCCATATTACCATTTTTAGTATGCTTGATCGATCTGCCTTGATCTACCATTTGCATCCAATCGAATCATTACAACTTTTCACCTTAATCTGCTCAACTATAATGCTTGCTACTTTCTTCAGATGTCCAGCTATGACTTTCCACACACACTTTGTAACATAACAATCATTTCCATTGCACTCCCTTAAGGGATTAACATGTGGCATATTGTGGTGGGACGTGACATCTGCCTTTAAATACTCCCTAATCTTCCCACACTTTTTTGAGACTTTCGACTCCTAGTAACTGCACATCCATCTCTCAGCTCGCTTGATTAACAACCACATGATTGGTGCCATCCATTGACTCTTTGCTCGGCGCGTTCCTCTTGACTCTGAGTTTCTCAACATTGATCAGTACATTCTTGCACCCATCACATTCATTGCGGATATTCCCTTTTGCATGACCTTCTCTTGTACATAAGCGTATTTCAGACCTTCGTATGAGTTAAACATTGGATTTTGGTTGATATTTGATTCTTGCTTCTTGTAAAATATCACCTCTATTCTATGTAATTCTCCTTCTCATAGCTCGTTGAAAGAAGAATTCTCTAATCCTTGGTTAATGATAGTGAAACATTCATCCTATTTACCAGTGGATGTAAGTCAAGACACCCGAGCTATGTAAAAATTGTCAGGGTTGTCTCTTTCTCTCTCTCAATTTTCCACCATATTCTCCTCACCTCCTTTTTTTCACCAGGTAGGAAGTTGTCCAACTTGACAACTCTCCCTTCTCTCGTTCTCTCTCTCATTAAGATGTTCTAAGTCTACCAAGCATCGCCCATCGACTTACATGGCTGGAAACTAGCATTCACAATTAGAAAGTTGGTTGTTGTTATAATTTATGAAGTAATTTTCTCTTTCAGAAGTGTTATATATTTTGTCTTGTTATTTAGTATGGTAGGAACAATGTACGCGTTTTAGGCTTCATACGAGATAACTTTTTTAGTATTTTCGTGATAGAAAAAATAGACAACAGGAAAATATTATTCATTTGGAAGACTATTTTTTCTAAATTTTTTTAAAAGTTTGTCTTTAAAAAGCTGTTTTTAAGAAAGCTTGCTTGAAACAGTGATTTGTGAAGTAAGCTTTTAAAAGCTAAAGCAAAAACACGTAAGTCGTTCAATCGAAGCTTTATATTTTGGCGATCGAACCTTCATAGTTTGGTAGGAACAATGCCCGGGTTAAATTTACGTAAAAATAGTTTTTATTCTGTAATTGCTAAAGAGGTTTCTCTTTGGACTGAAAGGGATAGTTGCTAAATTCACACAAGGCAGTATCTTATCTTGGTAAATACTTGCGTAACTCTATGCACTATTCAAACTATTACTATGCAGCCAAAGTAGAAGGCTAGATTATGATTTTGCATTTTTCAAATACTATGTTCACAAATAGTTTTGTCTAGTTTCGTATTGTAATTGGATTTCTTTTCATTATAGTTGATAGATTAAACTTTCCTTTCTACTTGATGACCTGTAATTGCATTTTCAAATAGAAATATTTATTTTAATTGAGGTTTAGCTTATGTAGTGTGGAGGATATTTTCTTTCACCATTTGAACGCTTGGTTTTGATGGCCTTTATCATGTGTATGAATTTTATGCCAGCTATTTTATTTAGTTTACCCAAAGGGAAATTTTTTTCTCTGCATTTTCCTAAATATTTTTTAGACCTCTAAACATTCTATTGCTGACCTCTTCAGTTCCATTTCTTAATGTCTTGGGATCATTCATATTTTATGTTTTTGGCATCAGATTTAATATCGAAGGATATGTTACGGGGTTTGGTAATCCAGACTGGGCAAGAACTCATGAAGTTGCAACACACACATCCTCTTTAGTTGCCACGCTCATAGATGGAGGTGCTACATGTGTTGGTAAAACAGTCATTGATGACATGGCTTTTAGGTGAGACAACCAATTTTTTTGCTAGATTAAATTCTCTTTATTTCACATATTTCTACTTATAGTTAGTTTCTTATTTGACATATTAATGCGTTTATTTTTTAATGAATTATCCAATGACATGGCTTTTTGGTGAGACAACTCATTTTTTTGGTAGATTGAAATTTTTATTTCACATATTGCTACTTATCGTTATTTTCTTCTTTGGTATTAATTGGTTTGTTTCTTTACCAATTTATCCATTAGATAAACTTCTAGGGTATGGGCTAGCTTGTCATTTGTTTTGATTTTTCGAACTGCTGCTACACTATTGTTTGACTCCTTTCTTGCTTTTTTTTTTTTTATAAATTTTGCGGTGGATAGTTATTTTTTACTATCAGATTTTTAAGAATGTGATAGTTGCAAGAAAGTTGCTGTATAACCGTTTTGAAAAAAAATATTTGTAATACCCGCAGCAGTTAAAAAAAAATTTTTCCCCGCAGTAATTTTATAGCCACTTTTACAGAAAGTTGCAGCACTTCTAAACAAACTCTTATTCTATCTATTATTTTTAGTTTTTATGACAATATTTTTCTTTCTCATTCTAATAACTTATCTGTTGCTATTACATGACTTTAATATTAAATTTTGTCAGTTTAAGTGGTGAAAATAAATATTTTGGCACACCAACGAATCCTAAGTCTCCTGAACGGATCCCTGGAGGATGTTCTAGTGGGTCGGCTGTAGCTGTTGCTGGTGGCATCGTAGATTTTGCATTGGGTAAGCTTCTTCACTAGATTTTCCTTCTGTTTGGGCTGCAGCAACTATGAGCTTACAATTTTTGAACTTCCATGTAAGGGCTATAAATTAATTGAAATGATTCTTATGAAGCCATTCTTATAGTTTCAAGTTTTGGTGATTTTGGTTCAGTTTTGGTTGTAGCCAATAAAAAAACTTACTAATATTTTTAGTTTCGTTTGTCTTAAAGTTTAGGGCAAAACTAAAGAGTTGTAGTGGAGCTTTGCTTTAAGTTTTAGGCGAAACTCAATGTTTATGCTAAAAACTCATATTTTTAATTACTTTCAATAAAATGCTGTTCAACAGTCACCAAAATCTACTAGAATTTCTTCTTTAAGGTCCATTAATTTTTATGTGTATTTTATCTTGAATTTTAATTAAATAATCCTAGTTGTTCCTATCATAAATATTTTTTTTATAGTAATTTATACTAAAAAATTAATTGTAATCAGAACTGAAATTAAATTCTGAAATTGGCAAAACTATCTAAACAAGATTTTACGATGAGACCAGACCTTAATCAAAATCGCATTCCAAAACCTTATTTTAAGAGTAATTTGTTGCTAACTTGTGTCTTTTTGTGTGCTTCGCCATTTGTATAAGTATTGAGATCTTTATTTAAGAATTGAAAAATATTCCCTTTTAACTTATTATCTATTTAGTTATTGGGCGATCAAGCTCATTTGTGAATACTTTGGTATTTTGGATATCCTTCCAATTAATAAATCTCTTTAGTTTTTTCTTCTTAAAAATAAAAAAACCATCAATGTTCATCACTTTCACACTCATGAGTGAAGAATTGGTTTAAAAAAAGCTTGGGTGATAATAATGGCTATCATTTTATATTTTTCGGAACGTGAAGTCCTATCTCGAATAGATTAGATAAATATGGGCATAGTTTTAGGAAAGGGCTGCTACGTTAATTTTTCCTAGCAAGGGAACCCTTGTAAATATAATATTAGAAAAACGTTACATTGCCTGCTTAATATGCAGCTTAAAAGATTGTCCATCAAACGGTTTCATTTCCCCTTTTTTTTCCTTGTTTGTTAAATTGAGGATTTTAGCTCAACTTTTTTATGAAATTATATATATGTTTATATATTACGACTTATTCGATCAAATATGCATGCATATAATATAATAAAATTTATCTCATATATTTATTACAACTTATTCGTTCAAATATGCAAACATGCAATATAATAAAATTTGATTGTGAGAGAGAGAGAGAGAAAGAAATTATGAGCATACTTCATCTTATCCAGGTTTGTCTTAAAATCAGCTTGGTGATTGGATTGTGCCGAGGTTTAACTTAGGGGTTAGCTAGAATGAGTTTTATCGGAGCAAAAAATTGATTTCATCTTCAAGCAAGTTTTGTCTTCAAGTTAAATTGTTAGTGATGTGAATGGCCGACGATGCTCCAATTGTGATGTGATACAACATGCGGTGAAATATGAATTGCACGTTAGAGATTAATGAGAGTTTAACTTTGCAATGTTAACGATAAAATCTAGCTTACTCAAGTTGGATTCAAGAAACTTCGTGATAGATTATGTTAACGGCAGTGATTACATTTAAGAATTACAAGAGTCTTGCAAAAGATAACCAAAAGAAAATTAAATAATGCAAATAGCTACTACTAAAGCTACACGTTTAAAATTTAGACCATTCACCTTGAGATCCGTCACTTGTTTTGAAAGTGGTGGCTAGCGAAAGAGAATTGTAAGTAGACTTAGCGATGTCACTAATAGGCAAGTGATCTTGAGAGGACTCGTCGCCGGGAAGGAAGCCGGAGTTGGAGAAGCCGGTGGGTGTCCGCGGATGGTCCAATTGTAGTCTTCAAATTGCTCATCTACGACATCCACGAGCGTAGGGAGGATGCGGTTCAAATAGTCTTTGACGGTGTCGTCGGGTCCAAACCCTACGTAAAAGAACGGCGAGCGAGTTATATGTATACTTTCGTAGACGTCGAGCACTAACCCACTGTCAATCTCGGGATCCGCCATGCATCTTGCCGGAAAAGAAGGGACACAAATAAATGGGGAGGAGAGGAAGGTGGCGGGTTGGAGGAGGATGGTGGGATGGGTTGGGGCACTTGACTAGTCTGAGTAGAGAAAGACGATTTTAAGATCAAAGGGAAGCTCAGTAGAACAGAAAAGCTTCAGGAAACCAATAATTTCCGTTTCTGATATTGAAATAATGGGGAGACGTGGAGAGGGGAAATTGAGAAAAAAAAATTCAAAACAATTCCAAAGGAGGCGTGGCAGCAGTTTTGAGTAAAATCTGTAATAATTCAGAAAGGAGGGGAGGCGGCTGGACTAGAGAAGGAGGCAGAGAGGATTTAGCAAAGTGGGGACCACGTATTTGAATGGCAAATTTTGAGTAAAATCTGTAATAATTCAGAAATTTTTAACAAAGGAAACGTCCCTTTAATTGATGGTAGAGATCAGGCAACGTTTGAATTTCAAATAGACTTTAAAACTCAATTAAAACAATTGCCTAAATTCTAGGAGTCAATTAAGGAAGGTAATCAAAGGTTCATGAGGAGTTTTGAATTTCAAAATCCAAAATTCTAAAGGGGAGGCGGGATGGAGCTGCGGAGCTGGTTGTCGGGATGCTGGCCGGCGGGTGGCTGGGTTGTGGACGGCGGGAGGGTGGCTGGGCTGTGGCCGGCGGGAGGCTGCCGCAAATGGGCCGACAGCCTTGGCGGCTTGGAGCAGGTGGCGACAACAGCAAGAAAAAAAAGAAAGTGAAAATTTCTAGGGATTCGAGCGTGAATTCCACTCTTCACAAATGCTTCGACCGGATCTCCACGACGACGAATCGATCACAAGAAAAAAAGGAAAAAAAAATGGTAGAACAAGAAGATCTAGAACTCACAAAGAGATCTAACTTCTCCTACGAACTCACTAAGAAATCGAGGAGGGTGAACTCACAAAGAGATCATAAGTGGCAAATATCTTTTCATTCATCAAAAGCTAACTATTACATAAGAAAAGGGCCATATAAATAGGCCTCAAAATGACAAGAAAGCAAAAGACTAAAATGCCCCTCGGGCTACAATAACGACCAAATACCCGTAAGGGCAAAAATGGAAAAACATAAAACACAAATAAACTACTACATAAAATGATGAAAATAAAGATCATGATCGTGGCCGTCGATCTCCGGCATCTCCTGATGGTACACATGTCGCAATCTCTGACGATGTCCTCATCAAATTGTAGTCGGGTCGTCGACGGGTGAGGACGCGCACGATGTCTGGGACAACTCGATCCAAATAATCTTCAATGGTGGCGTCGTCTTCAAATCCTACGTCGAAGTACGGAGATCGTAAGATGTCGAGATTTCCATTGGCATCGAACACGAGTCCCCGCTCAAATTTGGGATCTGTCATTCGACATTGAAATGGAGAGGGGAAGCGTCGTCTTCTCCTTTCCTTGGCTTCTCAATTCACAAGAGAAGCTAGATGGGGGCGGCGGGAGCAGGAGGAAGAGGGGAGGCCGGCGGGTGCAAGGGGAAGGCTAGGGTTGGAGAAAAGAGTTTAGGGAATTATGGAGGGGATTAATCAAAAACTAAAATTTAATTTTAATTTTGAGTAATTTGGGAGAGAATTGACTTGAAATTTGAATTTCAAATCAAATGAAATTAAAGCCTTAATTGGGGAATTATTGGGGAGCTAAAAAGGGGGGAGGCCGGCGGTTTCAATAGAGGAGAGGGACTGAAATAAATTTGGGAGGGAGTTTTATTTGAAATTAATTTTAATTTCAAATGGGTGAGGGATTAATGGGGCAATTAATGAGGTGGAGCCTAGTGAGGCCGGCGGCATCAAGAGAGAGAGGGAAAGGGGTGGGAGCAATTTACAAACCTTCCAAATTTGCTTATTTGCATGAAGAGGTTTGATTATGAAATCCACTTTGATTCAAATTTTGAAATGATTTGAATTTGAAAACTTTCCATATTTGGCTTTGACAAATTTGGAAATTTTCAACTCAAATAATTTTTAATTTTCAAAATTTGAACAAGTGGGGAGTGGGGAAAAGGGCCGGTGGTGGAGGAGGTGGGGTGGTTGGCGGCCAAGAGGGGTTAGGGTTGGCGGGTGGGGAAAAGGCGAGGATCGGATGATGGGGATCGACCACGAGTCACAGACTCTTCCAATGACTAGCGGGTATTGCTTTTCGCCCTCACCTTGGGCTTTCGTTCTCCTCTCTAACTCTCCACAAGAAGAAGAAGAAAAAAGATAACCAAAACAAATTTCATTCAAAATATTCATTAACCTCAATACAACACATGAGACCACTATATATAGGTCTCAACTCATGAAAAGAGAAATCACGAAATTGCCCTCTGGGCTACAATAACAAAGTAACTCCCCACAGGGGTAAAAATGAAAAGACTGCAAATGAAATAAAATAAAATGAAAATACATCATGACATCTGAATCAAAAGTAGAGGTGCTGAATCATGGCCATAGATCTGCGGTTTCGCCGACGATAAACATGTCGGTAGCGTCTGTCGATGTCCTTATCATTTAGCATTATACCAAGCATGAAATTACAACAAAATAAAATAACTTTAATTAATTAAAGATGGAATAATTGGATTTTATTTTCTCGCTTTTCTCGTGACATACAACAATTATATAAGTTGAGTTTGGAATGTATTTATCATATAAGGTTTAGGTTGGCAACACTCATTAGGCTTGTATGGAGAGCGAGGATTCATAAAATTGACCACTAATAATTAGATAAAGTTGATGATGATAATGATGAAGGTGTGGTATACTTTTTGGACTAACAACAACATTAATCTTTTATCCCACAACATGGGGTCGGCTGAATGAATTATTTTTCTTTATTGTGTCCTTTTAAGAGTCAAATTCTCATTTAAATTTAATAAAAAAAGTTTATTTCTAATATTTTCGAGTCAAATCCTTTCAGGTCTACCTCTACCTTTCTTAACATAGACGACAATGAAGAAAAAGGATTTTGAAGAAGAGTAACTTAGGACGCTAGACCATTTAGTTCAATTAACAACTTGAAAAGCCCAAAATGATTGAGAAGGCACAATGTGGTTCTATAACCAAAGGCTCAATTGCCCTAGATCCACAAGCGTGCAATTACGTGATTTTTTACTATGGGCATGCACGAGATACAAACAATAACTATTTTCTTGTCTTCTTTTGATTGTCCTCTGTCCTAGTATGATTTATACCTAACATTGTGATGCTTATGAAATTATGCTTCTTTAATCTTGTAAATTTGTTATGTGATTTTGTTTGTGGCTTAGCTATGCTTATTTGGTTACTGGAAGATAATTATTATTAGTTATATATAGCACGTATCTTCATTATGAAGTTTCTTTCGAGTGTCTATGATTTGGCGTTGTCATTGTGAATATATCATCACAGAAACATTTTCTTTTGCAATGTTAAGGAAATTCGAGTGCTTGAAAAAGTGCCTTGGTAAGATTGTGATAAGGTCTCTTTTACAATGTTGTTGAAGGCAAATCGAGTGCTTGACAAAGTGCCTTGGTAAGATTGTGATAATGTCTCTCACACCTCGTAAGTAGGCACCATTTTTATGACACTCTTGGCGAGTCTATTGTTTGAAGGTGTTATGTAGAGGGTGTAGAGCTAGTACTTTGAAGGATATGTTAGCTTTAATCTGAAAAATTTACATGAGTTGTGTGAAGTCAAATAATAGTTGGGGAAATAACAATGCATATTAAGAATTGCAATAAATTAATTGTTGGCTTCAAAGTTTCAAGTTCTACAATTATCAATCTTGCTGATGAAGGTGATGAGTTTGGGGTGAGAGAGATGAAGAGAGGGAGTACTGCAATCTAATGAGAGAGAATAGAGTTTAAATGATGGAGAAGGTGAAGTAGATATTTGCGAAAACTCAATAATATCTAGGTTATGCATGCTACACTGGGTTTGCTAAATATGCTTTTCTGGGTACTTCATCCATAAATGTCTTAAGCTTGCTTTTGAAACTTGGAATGTAAGAAAATTTAAAATGTTTTATTATTTTGTCTAATATATTTTAGTGTGAGGATTATCATTTATACTCTTTACAAATAATCTATAATTGAAATATGCTTGTCAAATAAAATTATTGATAATTTTTAGAGAATGATTTTACTCCGGTGAGCGCTAAGGTTTGTGCTTTGTGCCTTTTATCATCTTGAGGATGCCTGGCTCTTTTGAGCCTAGCATTTTTGATATCAATGGTTTCACCAAATAGTGAAAAAGGAAACAGACAATCATATTATATGTGCAAAAGAAAACCGATAATGATGTTATATGTTATCAGTAACTAGTCATTGTTTGGATTGGTGCATATGCAGTCATCGTTTTTTTTTAACTCCCAGATGCATGCAGGAATGGACACCGTAGGTGGTGTGAGAGTACCTGGGGCTTTTTGTGGAATTTTGGGGTTTAGACCATCGCATTCCATCTTGAACAATGGTGTTCTTCACGTCTCTCCAAGTTTAGATGCCCCTGGTATGTTTTTATGAGTTGCATACCCCTCTCTACCTTCTCTTTTACCTCTTTATTACATCATTCGCGGCATTACAATTGTGTTTGTCTTCATTTTGAGTTATTTGTAATTTGTTTCGCATACTTGTGTGGTACTTGATATTGTCTGTTTAGGGAAATTCAAGTTACTAGTTCATTGTGAAATTTTTATAGTCTGCCACTGAATATGGTATGAAAAGGTCCATTATGTTGCCATGCGTGCATGGCTGAGGGAAATTCTGATCTTGAACTACTTTACCATGGAGTCATTAGAGTACATCTCTTCTTTTCTATTAATTTCTTTTGCCCATTAATTCAAATGTGTTGCTTTGTCCTTGAGGCTAAATCAAATTGATTGATCAAAACTTGTTCAAGCAACAAGAAAAAGTTTTTTGTTGTATACAATTTTTTTTAATTTTCTATCGCACACAAATAAAGCATGCATGAACTGGTTTCATTTAGACTGAAGAACCCAAAAATCAAGTTTATTTGTCCCCGCTGGATCTGGTCTGTTCTTTAAAGGTCTCACGACTGCTTAATAATCGAAACGGTACAATGGAAAATGGTTTTACTTATTTCTTTGGGAATCGAAACGGCACACAAATAAAATGTTTTTACTCTTGCGGTTATAGGCCTTTTCTGTCTAGAACTTTCTGGGAATCGAGTTTTCAAATCTCTTAGTACAAAACCTCAACTCACTGACCTTTCTCTGTTTTTTTCTACAACCAGACGGTTCCAACACATGCCTTGTAACATTGTACTATGTACCCATAGTACTCATTTCTTTGGCCATCCTAGCTTCCACTTCTTACACTCCTAAGGCTTCGAACCCATGCGGTTTGCTCCCGTTTCTAATTAGGTTGGTTTTGGACCTAAATATGCATTTGACATAACGAGTGAATTGACCTCTATAGGATAACTGGTGGACACATTTTGTATGATTTTAATTAATACTTTGTTGGCTATTTGCACTTTTTGCAGGACGCAAAACATGAATAAGTTGATTAATTGCTTTTATTTATAGGGTTGTTTGCCAAAGATCCCAGTGTTTTGCATCGTGCAGCTCATGTGTTACTCAAACTTCCATATGCCGATGTACGTCCACCTAGACGTGTTATAATAGCTGATGATTATTTTCAGTTAATGAAAATTTCTTCTAGAAGGATAACTCAAGTGGTCACAAAAACAGTGGAGGTGCTGTTTGGGAGTAAGTTCATGCATCATCTATTGTTTTCTTCAGATCTTAGAAATTCTTATTATTATTGAGGGTCTGTTTGCGGCAGTTTTATTACTGATTTGTATTTCAGATTGTTGCCGCACTTTTTGTTGCTTTCTAAAACGTAGCAAGCTACTTTTGACAGTCAGAGCTGCTAGACTGTGGTAGTTATAAGAAAACTATATATATATATATATATATAATACTGATAATAGTTTAAAAAATATATATTTCTGCTATGGCTCTATATTCACCTTCACAAAAAGTAGCTGCCCTAAACAGACCCTGACTTATGGTTGCTTTTGTTTTACTAATATGGTGTGGTGATTGCAGAGCAAAGTTTGAGCCATGCCAATGTTGGTGAATATCTTGCGTCTAAGGTTTCTAGCTTAAAGAAGTTTCAAGTTGGCGCTGTAAATGGTGATTCAAAAATTTCTTCATTAACATCACTTGCTAGTGCCATGAGGTTGCTTCACAAGTGAGTAGTTGCCTTAACACCTTTTCGTAACACTTTCTTTGTGGTATGAATGCCAAAAGTATTAAAGGAATTTTTATTTAAAGTAAACTCATCTGATTTTGAACGTTAATATTTGCTTTTGTGGGTCTGTAATTGCAACTTCGTTTTTTTCAAATGCAGGGAAAGTTTTAAGTGATAGTAAAATTTTCCCAGCTCTGTTTCCTTTTTTTAACATTTCTTTTGGGTATTTTTATCTGTTATATAATCACAAAATTTATTGGATTTAAGCAGTTTGTTTGGATTCTGATTTGTTTCATGTATCACTTTTATGCTTCTTTGAGGGTTCTGACGAATGCCAAAGAGCCCACTGACCTTTATATTTGTTAGACAGAATGGTGTTTTTTTAGCATGGGAAAGTGCTAATTATTATACTTGTTAATATGATGAATTTAGTGTAAAATATCATAGTAAGGATGGTTTGAAATTTTAATCACTTTCACAAAATCTTCCAAATTCAACAGAGCAAACTAAATACTAAACTTTTGTTTATAAACATTTCATAATTTTCACCATTTTTCTCGATTTCTTTTCAAAATACATGTTTTCAAAAAGATAAATTGATACACGTTATTTTTACAGATATAACTTCCGATGTTATTCACTTGGTGTATATGAACTCTCTTCTTTTACCCATTTAGGTTAAAGGACATTTTTATAAAATTAATTATCAACTAATGGATGAGTTAAATAACTTAGTGGCTGATTATGTTTTTAAATCATAGTAATTCAAAAATTAGAAAATAACATGCATGCATATCTTTATATCTAATTCGTTAAATAGTATATTTTAATGAACATAATGAAGAATGTATTTGTAACTTTTACGATGGTAGAATAAATAACCATTAGCTTTTTTTATCATTTTAAGGTCTTATCGTATGCTATAATACACTCATCACTCGAGCACCGCCTAAATTATACCATTAAAGGCGCATCATTTCATAACATTTTCCTTTCTATCCCCTTGAGGGTACGCAATCATTTTCCTTTTCTTTACCTTTACGCATGGGTACATTGCGTCTCTAGCCAATATATTATGGAGATGACTCTATTCTCATACAACATATTATTTGCATTCTTTTAATCATGCATTTATTTTTTATAATATTTTTCATATCATATCATGAAATCATCATTGAATTTTTAAATCATAAGTACTTCATAGCAATATGAGAATTTCATAAGTGAGAGAGAAAATCACTTTAGATGTTTGTAATAGCAGCATGGTATTAACAAGAAAATTCAATGCATATAAGGGGTCGTAATAATTGCCAATGATTGCACAAAAAAAAAAAAGGGTCGTAATAATTAATGCATTCTATTTAGAAGAGTAGAAATCTTTACTATAAAATAGAAACATAATTGCCCACATCAATTTGTATGACTTGATTTTTGCTTGATCTTTGAAGGTCGCTTCCTTCATCTTGATACTTTTATGATATAATATTTTGATAATTTCTGTAAATATTTTAATACTCCAAGCTCGCTAGTTTATATTTTTTGCTCTTTATTAATTATTATTTTTTCATTTTATTTTATTATTTTCTACATTAATTCATACAAAAAAGATTCATCATTAAAATTTATATTTTTTATTAGCATAACCTATATATATATATATATATATATAAATATTATATCTCAAAATAAAATTGTTTAAAATTCAACTTTCTTTGAACTTTTTTTTGGCTTCGTTTGGGACGGCTTTCTTATTGCTTCTTAAAGTAGTTTTTTAGTAAGAAAGTCATCCCAAATGACGCCTTTATATATATATATATTCCTTCTGTCTTTTTTTTTTTCTTCTTCTTTTTATAGAAACTCTAATGATATCTTTTAGTTTAAAATTGGGTTTATGATTCATAAAAGTGTACATAAAACTTACTCTTAGCTTAAGGGAAATGAAGAATAGTCTTTCTTTCGGTGTTGAAATCATCACCTTACAGTGCTATCTAAGCCTGCTCAGCCTCTCCCTGCACGTGCACATCAGCTACTACTCACGCACACTACTGATTCTGATCACGCTCGTTTGAGTCACTTGTTCATGCCCTCCCTCGCCATATCTCACTTCCATTAGGGATTAAGTTGATGTTGCTTCAAATGATTGTGTAACAGTTGTTTGGATAGGTATTCTTATAGTGTGTGTCTATATATATAAACCATTTTAGTTTAATTATAAAATATTAAGTGATTGAAATTATTATTTTATTAATAATTTTAGAGTTAATAATTTTAAGTTATTACTCATAAGGCTTAGTTTTTGCACTTTTGTGGGATGTATAACAGTAATTGTGCCTTTATTAAAGTTGGAAGCTAAAATATCATTGCAATTGTTGAAGTTGAAATTGGATAATTGTCTCTCTCTCTCTCTCTTTATGTATGTATATATATATATATATATATATATATATATATTCACATACATTTATTTGGAACTAATTTTATTTGGTTTAATTCATGATGGTTTTTATTTTTTATTTTACTTCAACCACTTTTATTTGTAGCTTAGTCTCGTTCGTTGCTTTTTTTTTAATGATCTCCAAATAAATTCTGCCATAAATATTGCTCTCAATCATTGTGTTAATTGGTATTTTACCTATTCTTTCGTTCTAAACCCTGTTTTTCTTTTGGTTAAATCTGTAAGTAAACTATTTATGTCTATTAAATCCAGGTATGAATTCAGAATTAATTATGAGAATTGGATAAACTCTGTCAAGCCAACAATTGCTCCTTGTGTATCAGATAATTTGAGTGCACCAGAAGAAAATGGCATCCTTATCAACTGCTGTCAAACTGCAAGAAGTGAAGTGCAACTGGCTATCCATTCTCTACTAAAGGTATTTGTTAAGTTTTTTCTTAAATAAATTTTTTAACCGTTGTATGAAGTTGTTACAATATAAGCAATTAGAACTAACAAAAGATAAAGTACAAAACAAGTTACAAAACAAATGATAACTTGATAATAAAGAGAAAGTAGCCCTTTATAGATGATGAGTGACCCCATTAAGTCTTTATGAGTCAAGAAACCTAAATTGTTTGGTGAATATTGTGTTTTTCTTGAAGTCTAGTAAATCTTGTGTATTAGAATTTTTTTTTTCTATTATTGCTGCACCGCTTGGAAAACACGATTGGAAATCTTTTATCCACTTGTTTTTCAATGTTTGAAAGACTAGTGTATGATTGTTCAGATTTTGGATTAGTAGAGGTAAACCTAAAAAGACTTGTTTATAAAGTATTAAAATTGACATTTTTTTATGAGCCGATCCCATGTCGGAGGATAAAGGATTGTTGTTGTTGTAGCATCCTCAACAACAGGATGATCATGAGGAGATTCCTACGCCAGCCTTGAAACTTTGGGTTGATGTATCAACAATATAGGTGGGCGCAAATTCTCCCAACATGAAATTTATTTTTATTTTTAAAGTATTATTAGAGATTTTCTTTTAAATTGATTTCATATAGTCTTCAATTCATTAATTTTGTCACCACTTACATTGCCTCATACTCTGTCACAATGATAAAGCGTTATTTCATTAGAGATTACTGCATGTTAATAGATGAGTTATGCCTATGTTGTGTTATACAATATACTAGAGAGTGCTATTTTTTTTTTATTTTAATTTTAATGAAAAGTAGGGCAAACCTTTTTATTGATAGTGAAAATGAATTATACTTAAAAAAATAACAACAACATCAAGTTTTTATCCCACTATGTGGGGTCGGCTACATGGATCCTTTTTTTCCATTGTTTCTTGTTAAGATTCAAATTCTCATTTAAATCTAATAAAGAATGGTCAGTACTAATATTTTCTAAACAAGTCTTTTTAGGTCTACTCTATCTTTAAAAAAAAAAAAGTGATAGCAAAGTTTGAACAAAGAAAATTGATAAAAATATTCAAATAGTATGAGTATAATTTAAAAGATCTTCGTATTGGATTCTCCTCCATAATTTTGTGAATTTAAAATGTTTTTTCCCCCTTTATATTATTGATCCAAAAATAAACAAGAATGATTATCTCAATCCAAAGGATCTTTTCCTTTTCCTTTTTGTTAGGGAAGCTGACACCGATTCCAAAATAAGGGATGATAGACAATGAAGGAAAACAATATGCTCGTTGCTAAATGGATTACAAATACAAAAGATGGTATGTAAGTGTTACAATTGACACTTAAATTCCAAACGTAAAGAAAGAACAAGAAACCCAATGCAGTTAACTCCCAGCAAAAAAATCTTAAAGCTCCCGACCGAGGTTCTAGCGCCTGTGAATTCTCAATTTTCTATTCTCTTAGAAAGCATGCTATTTGCATCAAAGCTTTTAGGCAACTTATCCCAAAAAATATATACAACCAACCCTACCTTGCAGTTGGAATAAAAAGGAAGGCACTCTAGACAGGCTAACATAAACCTTGACTTAAAATAACTTAACCAACATAAAAACAGAGAAGTTCCCATCACCAACTTGTGAGTATTCTTGGAAATTTGTTTCTAGCAAGACTCACTGCATCAACTACCAAATCTGCGGCTAACCACTGCTTCTATTTTTGAATATGAACACCAAAAATTCCTTATCTGACCTGTGCTAGGCTTGTAGAATTTGTTTTTCAGAAAACTAGCTTGACTGGAATTTCCAGCAACCAAAAATTATCAAAAGAAGAGGAAAAACCAGGAGAATAACTGGTCAACCAAACAAAGTAATTAATATGAAAGAGAAGAAGAATAGAGAACCTGATAGGAGGCATCCCTAGACACTAAACTGCAAACTGAAAAATAATTTGTGTTACTATAAACCTTTTTTTTAACGTGTCTTGCTTGAAGTTTTCAGTTGTCCACCTTGCTGTCTGTCACCCAAGCATCAACAACGATCAAATTGTTCAACTGAAAAATGATGTTAGGATGATAAGGACATCAGAAAATGGCACCTCGCATGCACTTGAATGATCTTGTAGAATGAGATCGAAAAGAAGGATAGCACAATTGATAAATATGAAGTTATGTGAAACACACACTGCAATGAATGTAGGTCACCTTATATTTAGTTTAGTTCTATTAATTTAAATTTTAAAGGAAGGATAATGACACTGATAACAGTGAGTTCAATCATGAATGCTGAAGAATGAATGAAGCTAACGCTATAGTTTTTTGAGAAACATCGATAGAATGTTTTAATACAAAAAATTTAGTCTCTGATTCGGTTCTTTGTTTTCATGGGCCTTTCCTTGTGACACATCTTGCTTCTATCTTAACCTCCACGCAGGATGATGGGATTCTTGTTCTTCCTACAGTGTCAGGCCCTCCTCCGAAACTCAATTCAAAGGAACTTTTATCTGAAGATTATCAGAGGCGCTTATTAAATCTCTCAGCTATTGCAAGCATGTCAGGTTGTTGTCAGGTAAGCTTTCTCAGATGTCTGGTTAAACATGCAAATGTGTCATATGTATTGCTACGTTTATTTATGTGCATATTTGTATGCACTCAAACTCCTGCTCAGCAAATTATGTCCAGAAAATGATCTATTTCATCCCTTCCTCTTATTTTGTGGATATTATTTTATGTAGATAACAATACCCCTGGGATTTCATGAAAAGCTACCTGCGTCAGTCTCCTTCATTGCAAGGCATGGAGGTGACCGTTTCCTACTTGACACAGTTAAAACCATTTACTCCAACCTTCAAGACCAAGCTGATATAGTCGTGAAGTCTTCCTCACAAAGCATCAGTGTAAGCAAGGAGGAATCTGCTGAAATCGCAAAAGAGAAGGTCCATCTTACTTGCTTAAGCTAAATTTTAGTGATAGTTCTTATCTATGTTCATGAGTACTTTGAGCATGCTATCCTCAAAATTGGACATTTGGGAAAACGGTGTTAAATCATGAAAACTATTTCAAAGTTTTTGGTAACATTTTACTGGATCATACGTAGCTTTTATTTGGGAAAAAAATGTCTAGACTGTTAGAAGAAGCTAATCTAAATAGATGGGATGATTATGTAGTTAATAGGGCTGAGTCAAGTCCTATAATGGCATTCAATTTTAACCAAATTTAATTTCGAAACATTCCTTGACATTTACAGGCCAGCTAGTGCTTAGAAATAGTGTCTCTGCCTCAACATATTATGTTTTTTAGTCAGTTGAGCTGGAGGTATTCTCAGGTTTTAGGCATGCAAATCTTTATGTTACTCTTGAATATCTTCACCTTAATTTACTTGTGCTAATATTTCTCCAGTACTCTAATTATCTATCAATCTGACTATTGCCATGCCACTAACTTGATGATGTTATTTCTGTTCATAACACTTGTGGCGAATTTTCCCTTGTAATGACACAATATAACAGGGCAACAATGCTTACAAAGAAAAGCAGTGGCAGAAAGCTATAAACCTATATACAGAAGCAATCAAGCTAAATGGAAAAAATGCTACGTACTATAGTAATAGGGCTGCTGCATACCTGGAATTGGGAAGGTACTATTTTGGAAACAGGGAGCAATGTCACATGAGTTATTATGTTTTTTTTTTTTTTTTTTTTTTTTTTTTTTTTTTTTTTTTTTTTTTTTTTTTTTTGCTTGTATTTATTTATTTGTATAATTGATAGCTTTTATATTTGTTCATCCAGTTATATGCAAGCAGAAGCTGATTGCAGCACTGTCATCAACCTAGATAAGAAGGTAAGATTTTATATCTTAGAATCATAAATGAAGTTCTTAAACTTTTTTGCTAATGTTTTGATCTGTACACTTGTCCTGTTGTCTAGGATGGGATTCTAGTTTATGCAGCCTATGAAAATGTTACCTATTTTTGATCTGCAGAAAAAAAAAAATATGCCACATTCAAATCGACCCGAGCCTAGATTTGTGCTTTAAAGTTAGATCAAGTTTAAAGTATATTGTTTATGATGATCCCTCTCTAAATTCTAGTTATGTTCACACTTAAAAGGGCTTCTGGTTATTGATGAACTTGTCATCTAGTCTTTACTAATCAGGCTGGTTCACGAGCCTACATGAAGTGGAAATTTTTCTTTGAGATCAAGAAATTGAGCATGCTCGTTCACCAGGATTCACCAGGATTCTTAGGAACATTCAAATATTAAACTTAATTTGACTGTCATGAATGGATAAATGTCTTCCATATCTGTTATTTATATGTTTCTTGTCATCCAATTTTGAAATCTTCTTTTGGATTACGGACTTCTGATTAGTTCTCATTGTATTATTTTTACTCAGTTCTTCATCACAACATTTTAAATGCCTCCGAGGGACAAAGCTATCAAAGAATTCATCTGTATTTTCTTAATTGTTTGTCAAGTTACTAGAGGAACACATCTTAGGTTTTAAACACACTAATATCCTGAATTTCTACTGCTATTTGTCTATTTAACTTCGATCATCATGCTCATTTCTTCTTCATTTGCAATTCAATTTATCTCTGTCAGAAAGTACGATCTAATGGCTTATTCCCACCCTTTACAGAATGTTAAAGCCTTTTTAAGAAGAGGGACAGCAAGGGAGATGCTGGGCTATTACAAAGAGGCAATAGAAGGTCTCTCTCTCTCTCTCTCTCTCTCTCTCTCTCTCTCCTCTGTTGCTGAACTAAGAGGAAGATGATAATTTTGTAGAATCTGAATTTAATGTCATCCGTGTGCTGCTAGAACAACTCTCCAATTCTACTATGAATTCCTGAATAAACTTTAAAGAATGCTTTTATAACTATTTGAATTATCTAATCCTTCTCAATCTTACAGATTTTAGATACGCCCTTGTTTTGGAGCCAACAAACAAGACGGCAAATAGTGCTGTTAATAGATTGAAGAAATTCATACCTTAAATGCAATTCTGGCACAAATTGGAAGGAAATTACCCACACCAGACAATCTACTTGTCAAAAACATCACAGGTGCAATTTACTAGTTTTCTTGGTGCTCACGCTGCACTCCAGGTCAAAAATTTGAAGAACTCTAACGCTTGTTAGTGGTCCAGCCAGTGCTATTAAACAGTACTCGCAGCGTTTGAATTCAGGCTTGATTTCTCTTATTTTTCTGCACAGTAGGGTTTAGTACAGTTTTGGGTTCTATATCAGAGGATTTCAGCAAAAAGACATTAAATGTACTCTTCTTCCACACAATTTATTGTAATATGACAAGGATGGGCTTCTTTAGGTTTCAATTGTTACAGTTCTTTTAATGTCATGTTTTTTATTTTATTTTTTTCTTTGTTATGTTGTATGCAATAGAATCATCTTATTCTCATATATAAATGTGAGTTTCTATAAGTCATTTTATATGATAATTATCAATTGCCAGTATGTGGGATTATTATTTTGAACTTGACAGTGTTGCTCGTCTTCCGCCGCCTGCGTTCGATTGGCCATTGCCTGCAGCACTAAACAATCTCATCATCTTCTGCTTTTCTATCTTGCATCCTACGAGAAATTATTCTACACGGACGCCGAACACCGTCCGGAGATCAACCAGAATGTGTCATGTCACTCCGTTGTGTATCGCGGCTAGGTACTGTTGACGTGGCTGGCTGCACCTGATTCACCTCCGGACGCAGACTGCATCAGGTGTCTTGCGTCCGGCATCGGATAAGCATTGCAGGTATGCTTCAGCCTCAAATGTGTCCTTTCAATTACAGGTTTCATATTCTGCTAATTTTTTCTTGTAAAATGAGTAAAATCCAGTTGGTTGGTTTTTCATAAGTTTTTTTCTTTATTTGGTTTCCTGAACTTCGCTGTTTGGTGTCCCGTTTGTATCATGATTTAGGTTAGAATTAGTATAAATCTTTCTAAATAATTTTTGGGGGGCTTTAAACCCCATTATTTTGATAAATACTATTTCAATCTTGTTATTGATTAAATTTAGAATTTACTAAATCTAACATAATGTAACTAATAATAAAAATAGTTGGTGGTGGAATCCAAATGTGCAAAAAAAGATTAAAAATAAAAAAATTTGTTATAAAAATTAGTTTAATTTTAAAAATTCTGATAATTGGGAAAGATATAAAGAGACTCGTAAGAAATTTAAAAAAGTCAATATGCGACGCAAAGATCTTAGCTTTTAGTGATTTATATAGTAGATTAGAATACTAAGGAGGGAGAAAGATATATATATAAGTTAGCCAAAAAAAGAGATAGTAGTAAGGATTTAGTTCAAGTGAAGTGTATTAAGGATGAAAATCAAAAAAAGAATTTTCTTAGAAGATGAAATTCAATAAAGGTGGATGTGATATTTTGCTAAATGCACACAACTCTCCTTGGCCTATTGGTTGAGAGCTTAGGCTTCCAACTAAGAGGTCCAAGGTTCGAGTCTATGTGTATGCGTTGTGTGTGTGAGTTTGCCTTAAATGGCCTAAATGTCCCAAAAAAAAAACGTTCATCAAAAAATATGTTGGATGTGACTTTCAAATTTAAGGAAAATACTTTATAAAAAATATTAAAAATAATTTTAATATAC